>NW_025938942.1:222715-505663 GCF_000764305.2 Hyalella azteca | reverse complement strand
ACTCAAAGCCATGCAGCTTGCCATCACTGATGAATCTCTGAAGGATAAACCAATTCTGATCCTGACTGACTCACGAGCAGCACTGCAAATTCTTTCTTCACTGTCAGTTTGCTCCTATTGCTCAATCATTGCTCAAATTCATAAACTGATGCAAATCAAGGGGCTCGACAGAGTGATGATGTGTTGGGTCCGTGGCCATAGCAACATTCGTGGGAATGAAGTGGCTGACAGAATAGCAAACCTCGCACATGCAGATGATCGCTCTGCCAGATCCAGTTTGTGCTTTGAGGAGTGGCTCTGTCTGTTAAAGAACAAATTCTTGAAATATTGGTCACTCTGGTGGTCAGAAGTGCAGTCTTCAGGGAAGGGAACCTTCAGACTGGGCTTGGGAGAGACAGTAAATTATGTGGACTATGGACCGCTACCTCGCTCAGTTGAATGTGCTGTGGCTCGTCTGCGGCTTGGTCATGCTGGTGTGAAAGCCCACTTGGCCCGCTTCAATTTGGTCAATTCCGGCATCTGCCCCACATGCAACACAGAAGACACAATTGAGCATTTCATTTGCACTGTTCGCTATACATCAATCAGAGGAGGGAGTTTCGCTCAAATCTGGAGAACCTTTTACTTCCTTGGAACCTCATCACAGCTCTGGGAGGGGGTGATATTCCCCAAAAAAGGAGAACTGCAGTCATTCATCACCTGGGACAATACCTGATAAAATGCAGCATGGTGAACACCCTATGAAACTTATCAGTGCCTAATTCCTTTGTTATTTTCTTCCACACAAAAACCCCTTTGTGAGAGCATGAGGAAAGATTCAAAGTGAAGTGAAGAGGCAGTTGAGTTGGAGTTTTCAAGAAAAATCAAGTTGTGATCAGGCTGGGAGGTGTGACTGTTTCACACCCAAAGTCTTAAAATCAAATTAAAAAAAAAAAAGTCGCAAACTTCTCACAAGTTTGCGACGTAATTTCACAGCTGTTGTTTATTTCTTACAATATTTACAGTGTCTGACGGAGGACTCAACGTACACCAGCATTTCAGCGGTCGAGTTCTTTTATGTGTGGTGCAGTGGGCTTTTTTGGCCATTGCGTTAGAAATAGGGTCGGAAATTATATTTTTTAGGTTCTAGAAAACTTCACGCTGCATACAAGGAAATTCCTGAATTCTGTTGAGATTGCTGACTAGTGTGCCTCACTACTATGTAACAGATGAATTTTTTATACGGAACCGCCTATTCCTGAAGTGCGTTTTTCCATGAATTGGAATCGAGGCGGACAAATGCGCGAATGAACGGGTGCGCAGGCAGGCGACCCTGAACGGGAGCGCAGCCGTGCACCAATAAGCCCTGAATTGAATGCCTTGGATCTCTTCGGACATCTACCAATAAGCCGTGAACCACTCGGCTTTGTCTTCCTCCGGCCTCGCATAGAACCTGCCGTGCATCACCAGGCCGCAGATCGAATCTGACTTCCGGGCATTGTTAAATTATGTAATTTTACATTCACCGCATCTGAGGTTAGGTTTCAGATAGCATAGTTTTGTTCCAAAATTTATCGTCCCTCTACAAGTGGCCGTTCGACCAAGGTCTGGTTCGGGAGCGCAGCCGTGCACCACCAATTTTGTGCACCAATAAGCCCTGAATCGAACGCCTTGGATCTCTCCGGACATCCACCAATCAGCCGTGAATGGAACCTTCTATCCGTAACTGATCCTTGACATCCTTCTGCTTTGAATATTTTGAGCTCTACACCCCCCAGACACGAGGTCGAATAGCCTATGGTCGAATGGCCGTCCACCACTGAACGTTGCGTAGAAGCATCACTTCATACCCTGGCCACCGCTCGAATTGGAACTTGCGCACAACAGCCTGCGACCACTTGGCTTTGCCCACCTCCAGCCTTGCATAAAACCTGCAGTGCACCACCTGGCCGTCGTTCGAAAGAGCCGTGCGACTGGCTGAGTCAGGTTAGGTTAGGTTGGGTTAGCACTCGGCTGGAGCGTTCGACCAGCGAGCGTTCGACCGAGGGCTGGTTCGACGCACTGCCTAAATACGGACGGCTTGGTGGCGGATATCACATTCGCTGCAAAGCTCCGGCACGCTATGTCCGAGTGGTGTAGAATTTTTTCGCGGTGCGGCGGACGATGCTAGGCCATTCGATCGCCGGCTGTTTCTCCTGAGGGCTGATTGGTCTAATTCAATTGATTCGTACTGCCTGGTGGCTTTCGGCTGCCTATATGATTTTCCAGAAGTGTTGAAGGCTACGTTCCGGAGGGCAGGAGTCATGATAGTCCATTACATCCAGGGCAGTGGTGGTCTTCGGCAGGCGACCCGTCTGGTTCGACCCACTGCCTAGATACGGACGGCTTGAAGTGTTGAAGGCTACGTTCCGGAAGGTAGGAATCATGATGGTCCATTACATCCAGGGCAGTGGTGCTGTGGTGGTCTTTGGCAGGCGACCCGAATGAACAGCCCACTCACCTGGTCCCAACATCGATATTCGATGCAGTGAAACGAAACGACAGGTTCTTTTTACGAATTTAAGATTAGTTCGAATCCTCTTAATTATTGTAGCCATGAAAAAATTTATTCCTTGAGGTTACGTTTATTTTCATACAAAAACAATATTTAAAGCATTTTTTTATTAATTTTTTAAACAAAGAACGAAGTTGAAGGGTTGGACGGTTGGTTTCACCTGAATTTGAGGCTTTCTCTACTGTACCTCACGCAGGCGCAATTCACGCAAAGACTGCAATAAACTCGTCAGGCTATGGCAATTGGCGACTTTAGTGTACCCTTCACTAAATGGCTTAAATCTACAATTTGTGTCCCAGGTCCGTTTTCTGGGAGTTATATTTGATCAAAAACTGACTTGGGGCTCGCATATAGCAAACCTCACCTCCAGATGCCAAGCTGACCTTCGGCTACTGCGAGTGGTTGCTGCCAGGCGGTGGGGAGCTGATGCCTCAACACTTCAGCGGCTGTATGTTGCATTAATCCGATCTAAACTCGACTATGCCAGTTTTCTACTAAGTCCAGCGGCAGCCACCCACTTACAAAAGCTTGACAGAATTCAATATGAAGCTGCACGCATCATACTCGGGGCACTGCGTTGTACCCCTGTCGTAAAGTTGGAGGCAGAGGCAGACCTGATGCCACTCAACCTAAGAAGACAACAGATTCTACTGATGTACTGTACCCGCGCCCTCACCATACCACGTCACCCAGCAAGACTCCTGCTACTCAACTACCACCCCTATGCATTATATGAACTGTATAATGAACACCTTGCACGACCACTACCAGCTGCAGGCCGAGCATATCAGGGATTTAGAAAAATCCAACTGAAGGCACAGGATATCCCCACCGTGCCCATGCAAACACGATACATCCCAGCCAGAATCAGAACCTTTGCCACACTAGCTGTACAACACAAAGAAGAAACCTCCCCAGAGCAATGACAGCAAGCCTTTAAGAACTTACTGGAGCATAAATACCCTCTTCACCACCAAGTTTACACAGATGGCTCTGTGAGCGACTGCAAATCCGGATGTGGAATCTACAGCCCATTATGCCCTATAGCTCTGCTGATGTGAGAAGACTCATCACACACTCATTTCGCAGCATATGGCAGAGAGCATGGACTGAACAACCACAAGAACTGACTTCCTTCAAGCCAATACTAGGCCCACTATTTCAGCAACCTCTCCCTCGGCCTCACCAAGTCACAATCATGCGGCTCCGGCTAGGAGTGTGCCTATTAACTCACGGCCATCACTTCTCAAGATCCCCCCCACTCCAGTGCACAACATGTCAGAGCCGCCTCACCCTTGAACACCTCTTCATCAGCTGTCCGGTACTGTCTCCTCAACGTGACCAGCTGAAATCCGCATGCGCTCGCCTCTTGGTTCCTTTCTGCTTGTCTTCGCTTATGACCCCTGAATTCCCTGCTGAACTGATCATCAAATACCTCCAAGCCACCAACATGCTCAACAACATTTAATGCACCCTGAAGAATGCGGATTGGGGGCGCCAATACTCAAGACGGTGACACGCCTCATCTTAACCAAGTAACCAAGTAAGTAGTAAGTGTACCCTTTGTCAATATCGCTGGCGACTTTTAGAGCAGGTGCTAGATACCTACGCACTCCTGACGAGTCTCAAAAACTTCTATTTTATTATATGATCGAGCAATAAAAAAAAACTTAGTGACTTTTTTTCTCCAAAGTCTAAACATAAGTCAATGACTGTCAACCCTGTACAAGTGTTACATTTAATTTTAGCTGCTTGGTGAGTTGGTGTTTCAAAATTCAATATATTCTACTAATTCTAGTGGGTTTTCTGAAAGTGGTGACTTGTATGGCATTGACAGTAGAACCTAAGGCTAATGTGCCATCACACAGTTGACAGTTCACACTCTCTGACACTGATCTGATCACAGCAGTCAGCACTCCGCATCAGTAATCACTAATCTTTCATGGAAATATGCTGTGTTTCTAATTTTTCACTGAAAAAAGTAGGAAAAGCCCAAAAATGTTATAGGAATAGCAATACCGTTGAGGCGTTGAACAGGGTAATAAGGGACGGTTTTGACTTTTGAGCATTTTTTGTTAATAACTTCTTACCATGAAACATTTCGTAAACAAGTTAGAGCTCTTTTTAAAGATCTTCGCAAGGGCTATTGAATGACATCTCCACAAAATTTCATATGCTATTTAAAAGTTGCCAGACACAAAGTAAAGCTTCCTGAATTCCCCTGAGAGGATAGGAACAGGGTAATAAGCCATAAGGGACACTTACAATAAAACTTAATTTTAAAACGTTTGAAACTTGCATAGTGTAGGTACTAATCCATTACTAACAGTACTCTGAAGTCATCATCTTCCTTTGTAGATGATGTAGATGTAGAATAAATGACATTTTCTGGGATTTTTACTTGTTTTCCCTTTATTGATATGATATTATATTATCCATAAATTATCATATTATTGGCTGATGTGATATTACTGTATCCATTCCATGGACATGTCTTTGAGCATTGACAACAAGCTTGTCCACTGCAAGCTTCATATCAGCTGCCATAAGGCATTTAATAATAATAATAATAGCACTTTCAGTGCTAGTAGTAGTAGGCCATAGGCCTGTAGGCTGTAGCTAATTCTTAACATTGCAGAACATCCACACTCCACAGCTTGTTGCGGTCTCGAACTTGCAGCTCACTGCAACTGCTTAAATTTTGCTTTGCTTAGCCGTCCTGCCTGCCCGACCTCTTTGCCAGTTTGCCTACCATCGAATGGGGTAAAAAGGGACGGTTTTGAGCCTTTTTTCATTTTGTTAATAACTTCTTACCATGAAACATTTCAGAAACAAGTTTAGGCTCATTTTATAGCTCTTTGCAAGGGCAATCGAATGGCATCTTAAAAAATTCCATATGCTATTTGTAAGGTTCTAGATGCAATATAAAAGGCTCCTGAATTAATCTGGAAATGGAGTAAAAAGGGACGCTTGAAATAAAACTCAATTTTAAATATTTGAAGCATGCAGAGTGTACTCGTCTATTACTAACAGTACTCTGAAGTCCTCCTCTTCCTTTGTAGATGATGTAAATGTAGAATGAATGACATTTTCTGTGATTTTTATTTGTTTTTCCTTTATTGATATGATATTACCATGTTCATTAATTACTGTATTATTAATGTGATATTACTGTATCCATGGTCCATGGACATGCCATGGACTGTATCCATGACAACAGACTTGTCCACTGCAAGCTTCATATCAGCAGCCATGTAGCATTTCTTCTGTATCTGTAAGCTGACATATGGTTAGTAATTTTGCACAATTTTAATGAAGTCTAGAGATTTCACTATAACAAAAAAGATTGTGAAAAACATACCTGAAACAGAAATCAGAAAATAATGTTTTAGTGACAACCATCATATGTTTTCAAGAAGTAAATCATAGTTTAAGTCAGGGTTGGTGATTTTTTTTATTTTTTTAAAAAAATCAAAAATCAATGATTTTTTTTATTTTTTCATGATTTTTTTTATTTAATTGATTTTTTTGATTTTTTTCAACTTATTTGTCTTTTTGAAGTGTTATTTTTTATGTTGCAATCAGCCTACTAACAATAACAGTATATGGATCATAATTAATCAGGGTTGGTGATTTTTTTGATTTTTTTAAAAAAATCAAAAAATAAAAAATCAATGATTTTTTTGATTTTTTCAGGATTTTTTTGATTTATTTGATTTTTTTGATTTTTTCAGCTTTTTTGTCTTTTTTGAGGTGTTATTTTTTATGTTGCAATTAGCCTACTAACAATAACAGTATATGGATCATAATGGATGGCTAAAAAAGGCACTTATTGCCTTCAATATTGGCCAACAAGCCAAGGTGGTGTTCACCACTTTGGGATTTTTGGGTTAACAATTATTGATAAGTCGATTCAATAGCTTTGTAAAGTTTGTATGGAGCAAGGTAATGAGCTAGATATTGACCATTTAACTGGCTTCAATATACAAAAACACTTCAGGAATGCAGATCTCCTAAACATTGAAGAGTCACATAACAGATAGGTAGCTGATAGCACAGTGCACAGCACTATCAATAGATCTACTAGTTTTATGTCCTATAAATCTACCAGACTCTACCCTCTTATAAGAATTAGCTAAGCTGCTAGCTACGTACAATGTATTGCACTCTTGATGCCTCTGTACCAAAAACATTCCATTTATTGGAACCTAATACACACACAAGGCAACAAGTTTATATAGTCAAATGGGGTAAGACAGGATCGCAGCCTTCATGGGGTAAGAAAGGACCAGCCCACGGTGTGCATTCTAATTGCACTGAATTCAATTTGACAAAAGAATGTGTTAGAGCAATCATTGCCTGTCATTTCAGTGTTTGTGTGAACCCTCTTCTGCAAATAATGAATTTCTGGCTAATTTTTAAAGAAAACCTATGTAAAGAAGGGTCACAAAATAGTTAACCCTGTTTGGGAAATAAGCTCTATCTAATGACAAAAAATTTTTTGGCCAGGTTTGTGGATGTAGGCAGGTAACCTCAAGTAATAGGCAACTTTTTAGACATACTGGGCATTCTTACCTGCTATCATCACTGCTTGACATGTATTCTAAAATGGGGTAAAAAAGGACCGGACATGGGGTAAGACAGGACCACTAAATGATCCTGTTTTACCACACAAGTGGTCCTGTCTTACCCCACAAATGGTCCAGTCTTACCCCACAAATGGTCCTGTCTTACCCCACAAATGGTCCTCCATTACCCTACAGTTTATCTAAAATAGTTTTTAAATGAATATAATATTGTGTAGTACAAGGAGTATTTTGGTCAAAATTTTTATCTTTTGCTCAAACTTCATTATAACTTGTTAGCTTTTTTAATTAGAGAAATTTAGTGCACTATTTTAAATTGCATCAAAGGGATATAGAAAATAGGGATGTCTCTTCCATTAGTGAGCTGCAGAACTGGGGGAAAAATCACTGTGTGAAACATGAAAAATAATTATGATCACAACTCTGTGAGAGGGCATGAGCTATGTTTGAAGAAGTGCACCACAAATGCAGTTAGCAAGAAAACATATGATTTCTGATGCTTAAGTTAATATACATTGGTTTTATTACCAATTTGATAAATTTTTCAGACAAAGATGCTAATGGTATACATGAAGCATTTAGCAGTGTTCTACAATGAACCAAAGCCAACCCACTATTACTATGCTTAACAAAGTTTTCTCATGACAAAAACTCAAATGTGACTGATATTAGAGTTGACTTCCCGCAACACAAAACAGTAACAAGTGGTTGTTTAATCAAATAATGTGTTTCTCGATTGATAATATTGAATATCAGATTTGTACTTTTATTAAAAACCTTGTAACATAAGAATTGCCAGTTGGTCCTGTCTTACCCCATGCCTGGTCCCATCTTACCCCAGTGGGGTAAGATGGGACCAGCTCACTTTTTTTAATCTGTACAAAAAACTGTGTTAGATGCAAAACATCTGAGTTGTAGCTTAGAAGCCCATTGCATAACTGCACCTTGTGATAGGTTTAGGGTTTTTTAGTTATTCATGGTATAGATGCTACAGGCTTGTAAGTGATTTTGGTCCTGTCTTACCCCATCTGACTATATACCAATTTGTCATTCATAGTACATTTATACTAAACCATGAATAACAATACCTCAATATAAAATAAAGACTGCCACTCAATATTTTTAAATATATGAAAAAATCAAAAAAATAAAAAAAAATCATGATTTTTTTATAAAAAATCAAGTGATTTAATCACATGATTAAATCATTTTGATTTAATCATTGCCAACCCTGTAATTAATGGCTAAAAAGGGCACTTATTGCCTTCAATAATGGCCAACAGGCCAAGGTGATGTTTACCACTTGGGATTTTTGGGTAAACAATTATTGATAAGTCTATTCATTAGCTTTGTAAAGTTTGTATAGAGCAAGGTAATGAGCTAAATATTGACCATTTAACTGGCTTCAATATACAAAAACACTTCAGGAATGCAGATCTTCTAAACATTGAAGAGTCACACAACAGATAGGTAGCTGATAGCACAGTGCACAGCACGATCAATAGATCTACTAGTTTTATGTCCTATAAATCTACCAGACTCTACCCTCTATACACACCAACTAGTAGTGACTGAGTGACTGACTGCACTGTTCCAATTTAATTCAGACCAATAAACCAATACTAAACATAAACTGAATGATAACCAAACAAACCTCATAGGACTTGAAACGAGACTTAAGTTATGAGAAAATCTAATACTGTTTGAAATAAACATGTGCACAATTCAAATATTTTATATCCATTCACTGCATTTAATTATTTTATATATAGTCTTATAATTGTAATTGTTTTGTTTTTAGTTTTAAATTCACATATTTGAAGATTGAAAGTAAAAATTTTAATTATAATACTGGTGTATTAGGGTGGAAAATCTTTCTAAAAATTTTGCCTAAAAGGTCAATACAATCTCAACCTCTCAATATACAGGGTGGGAGAGAACTGATTGAGCAGTTTTGAGGTAAAATAAAAGAGTAATGGAAGTACATAAAGAAGAAAGTTTATTTTCCTAGAGGTTAGCATAACATATCATTTAGAATACTCATGTTTTGAAAACAATATCTGGAAGATGGGGGCCGTTAGCTGCAATACACTGTTGGAGTTGTTCTCAGAGTAGGGAGTAACCGTAACAACGAATTCCGATCGCTATGCTACAATGTTGCAAAATTTCTTGCAGCCAGGATGGAAAACATAGTTGGAATTGAAGCATTGGGTTACGTGTGGTTCTAGCAGGATGGGGCTACAGCTCACACAGCCCGAATGTCACTCAATGTTTTGAAGCGCATGTTCCCAGACTCTGAGGGGTGATTTACAGTGACCTGCAAGGTCACCTGATTTGGGTATTTGCGACTTCTTTCTTTGGGGACAACTAAAAGAAAGGGTGTTCAGAAGTTGCCCTCACATCCTACCACAGCTAAGGGGACAGATTATTGCAGCAGAGGTTATGGCCGTACCTCGCAATTTGTGTGAACGTGCTATAGAAAACTTCCGAGAACAGCTCCAACAGTGTGATGCAGCTAACAAACCCCATCTTCCTGATATTGTTTTCAAAACATAAGTATTTTAAATGGTATGCTATGCTAATCTTGAGGAAAATAAACTTTCTTCTTTATGTACCTCCATCACTCTTTATTTTGCCTCAAAACTGTTCAATCAGTTCTGCCCCACCCTGTATAAGCTAGCTAACACATTTAAATTGTACTTGTAACTAGAAGAGTTCTACTACAATGCACCAAAACCTGGAGTTATTTGGAGTTATTTTACCAAAAAATTTAATTGATTTTACCACCCGGTCTAAGTTACCCCAGGAGCTGGGGTAACAAAGACCATCACTTTTTTTGAGATTACATAAAGACTATGAGAGGCAGGAGCCAGCAATTTATGGTGAGTGAAGCTAGAGTATAGACCTGTATTTTGCATGTTTCAATTCAAGTTTAATTTAGCTAGTAAAAAAATGGCATCATTTGTAAAAAAGAAAGTGGTCTAAGTTACCCCATTTTACGGTATATTGTAATCAATATATAACAAACAGTCAAATACCTAGTTAAAGACTACTTATAGCCTTATAAGAATTAGCTAAGCTGCTAGCTATGTGCAATTTATTGTACACTTGATGCCTCTGTACCAAAAACATTCAATTTATTGGAACCTAATACACACTAATGGCAATAAAGTTTATGTACCAATTTGTCATTCATAGTACATTTATACTAAACCATGAATAACAATACCTCAATATAAATTATCGACTGCCACTCAATATATTTAAATATATGAAAAAATAAAAAAAAATAAAAAAAATCATGATTTTTTCATAAAAAAATCAAGTGATTTAATCACATGATTTAATCATTTTGATTTAATCATTGCCAACCCTGGTTTAAGTCAATTACTTTTCATTCTATGATGCTTGGTACACAATTCTATATATAGCATTCTATGTACAATTTTGTGACGACCTATGATGCACTAATTTTTCGATAAGTGAATTTTTTTTGCGCCAAGTGAGGTAAATGTAATCAAAATTCTTTGTTGTTTATCAATTTTTTTGTTAACTGGAGCCTTTGCTAACTGAGGTTCTACTGTAAATGCATTTTGTAAATACATTTTTGTGTCCCTAATTACCCTGGGGGGGTGTCCCTTTTTACCCCGTTGCGCGGAATTGGCTGCCATTTGTTTTTGGAATCAGATAGGCAACCTCTGTCAATTACGTTTTCAAGCCGACACCTGGGTGCAACTTTTATGTAAGTAAAATTTTTTAATAGGGCGAATATTTTTTTTGCTCCAGACCTTAGCAGAGGTACCAAAATCACACTTTTCACACTTTTTTTCCGGCAATTTTTTAGAGATAGTAAATGTTTGATTTCTTGACTAGCTTTATACATGATAGATAGTAAAATTATTGAAGTTTATGCCGCTATTTTTAATTTTGCAATATTTTGATTAGTTTAGCTGCTACAACATTTTTACGAAATGTGGGACACGCATCCCTATTTACCCCGCCTGTCCCTTTTTACCCCGTTTGACGGTATTCTGACCAGAAACTGGCACACATTGCTGGGATTGAACCTGCGCCTCTCTGCCCCAATCTTGGTACTCTGAACTTTAACCACTGGGCTACCATGCCCAGTAAAAAATTGTGGAATGCTTCATGATTTTGCATGTCATCCTTGCGCAGGGGGACTATATCTGTATCTGTAAGCTTACAGGACAGCTTGTAATTTTTGCACCATTGTAATTGAGTCAAGTGAATTCACTATAACAAAAAAGATAAAAAAAACATATCTGAAACAGAAAGGAATATTTTAGTGACAGCCATCATTTTTTTTGGAGAAATAAATCATAATTTAGGTTAATTACTTTTCTTCCTATGTTTCCCAGGCCCTGGTGCACAATTCTATCTATGACATTCTTTACATAATTTTGTGATGACCGATGATGCATTAATGTTTTGTTAAGTGAAATTTTTTCACTGAGCTAGGTAAATGTAATCAAAATTATTTGTTGATTCTTAATTGATTCTTTCATTAACTAGAGCCTTTGCCAACTGAAGTTCTATTGTAAATTCATTTTTAAGGGTGTCCCTTATTACCCCATCCTGCAGAAATGGCTGCCATTTTTGCTTGGAATGAGCTATGCAAATTCTGTCAATCACGCTTTTAGGCCAACACCTGTGTGCAACTTTTATGTAAGTAAAATGTTTTAACACGGCAAATATCTTTTTTGGTACAGACCTTAGCAAAGGTACTTTTAAAAAATCTCACTTTTTTCATGGATTTTTTAGAGATAATAAATGCATGATTTTTCAAGTTGCTGTGTAATAACTTCAGCGGGTTCCTTTCATTATAGGTTCCACAAATAACCAAGTGCCAACCAATTTCTCGTGCTTGTAGGTTAACAGAATCCGGTTCAGTTCTGACTAACACATCATTACGCAATTCAAACTTTGGAAAGCTAGTAGAATTTTCCATTGATTTTCGGAAGCATGTCTTGAGCTTCGGATCAGATCTTTGCATTTGCACGATTTCAGCCGTCGTCAAAGTATCCATGTCATTGTGTACTGGTCGACTGGGCCGAGAAGGAACAACTTCAGAATGCTCATCAGCGCGAGTTTGACTCCTCGTCTGAACATAACTAACACTTACACCAACAACACTTGAACAGTCAGAATTATCAGCTGGTATGTTAGACGTACATGCACATGACGCTCCATTCACATTGCCTACCAGTACATCAAACGGTAATTTAGGTACACAAATTGCTACCGTACGACCAGAGAAAAATGCACAATCAAGATCAATGATAGCTCTATTTGCCACCATCTTACTTCCATCAGCAAATTTCAGCCAAACAGATTCGTTTTTCTGCACTGATCTTGGATCAATCAAATCAGACTTGACTAGAACCGCCGTCGATCCCGTGTCCCTTAGCACCTTGACGTCCTTGCCATTGCACGTACTAAGAACAAGTGGCAACTTTCCACTGTAGTTTACGCTGTTGTTCATCGCAAAATTTACGTTAACAGTGGGATCCTTTTTCTTCTGATCTGCTAAAGATCCACCCTGCCTGGCCCAACAGTTCTTAGCAAAATGCCCAGGTGCTCCACATTTAAAACATTTAGCACGTGTAAGATAGGCATTAACAGATCCAGTCTTAGGCTCCAGTTTACTGGTCACACGCCCTTTACAAAATTTAGCTATGTGTCCCACTTTTCCACAAATATGGCAAGATCTATCAGATTCTGAATTACGCTCCCCTGAAGCATGATCAGTTAGCGTTACACTAGACAAATTCAATTTCAACTTGGTTGAATGTCTACCGTGAATCGCTTGATAATTATCAGCAATCTTAACGACCTCGTCCAAAGTCATTTGAAAAATATTTCGTTCCTTCAGAAATTCAGCAAGACCTTTATCTACGCAATACAATAGTTGATCTTTAATCACCAATTCTTGCAACTTCTCAAAATTACTGTCAACATTGGCAAGAGCCTGAATCTTTGCAAGATTCTCCTTAAGATACAAAATAAACTGAGAAAAGGATTCCTCTGCTTGACGAGCACTATGAAATCTACGCTGGTAATCATAAATATTGAAACCAAAACTCTGCACAATCAGATCTCTTACCTCTGAATATGGCAACTCAGGTGGCAATGTATCCAAAAACACCCCAACCTTAGTATTAGAGAACCCATTCATCAATGCAGGAATAGCGATGCTTTCTGACCAGCCATTGGCTTCCTTAACTCGTTCAAAATTTCGTAAGAACACCGCCACATCTTCCCCCTCCTTAAAAGGATTCAGTTTTATGTTGGATCTTGAAGGTCCAGAAGTCTGGTTCGGTACGCTGGTTCCAATTCGCGTCCTCTCCATCTCAAGTTCCGCCATACGTAGTTTGTGCTCTCTTTTCTTCTCTTCTCGTGCAAGCAGTCTTTCTTCTCGATCAGCCTCTTCTTTCCTTCGCCGCTCTTCCTTTTCTATACGCTCTTCCTTTTCTATACGCTCTTCTTCCCTCCTCATTCGCTCCTCCTCCCTCTTCACCCGCTCAGTCACGTACTTCAACAAGGCACTGTCACTGAGACCTAACTCCTTGCCATCACGAATGAACATGGACTCATCCATTGCACTTTTCTCAAATTTTCAGTTTAAAGTTCATAAGAATACTTCTCAGTTTATTGAACAGGAACCAACTTAGCAACACTGATTTTATCCGAGACTAATCCACAATCATACTGGCCACCATTGTAATAACTTCAGCGGGTTCCTTTCATTATAGGTTCCAGGTCTGTCTGTCGCTTTGTTCCTGCTTCTCGACTCCTTCAATAAAACTACGTCTGAACCGGATTCTGTTAACCTACAAGCACGAGAAATTGGTTGGCACTTGGTTATTTGTGGAACCTATAATGAAAGGAACCAGCTGAAGTTATTACAATGGTACTTAGTATTACAATGGTTGCTACTTAGATAGGAAAAATGTTTAACTTTATGCCACTATTTTTAGTTTTGCAATACTTTAATTGGCTTAGTTGCTACAACATTTCTACGAAATGTTCGAGAACTGTCCCTTATTACCCTGCCCATCCCTTTATACCCTGTTTGATGGTATGTAAAATTGACCAGATTCATGGACATTTCAGTTTCACTCACAGGTGACTTCTGCCCTATTTTCCACTTTGGCTATAATGCAGATTCAAGCTAATGGCCGTTGTATTTTGATAGAAATGATCTATTCTCTTTGAAAAACAATGATGCAAAACAATAATAGAATACAGACAGCACTCTAAGATCTTGGTACTGGTAGCTTCAGGTCCAGGTTCAGGATCAAAGTCGAATTGAAAGATTGGGCAGAAGCCAATCTAGTGCTGATCCACTGGCCCACTTGTGATTGTGAAGCATGAATGAGACAGTGAGAATAATACTCACAATTGCGGTCAATTCCACCCATTCTAATTGCCTTGATTAATTTATTTAGGTAAAGTTCAGGGAAACTATATTTTTGCCTGCATTTTTTCTTAAATTGCTTGTGAAACTTTCTTCAGTAGAGTACAAATAAAAAAGAATAACCATGAACAGTCTGCAGACAGATCTATGATCACATTGATCAGTTTATTACCTATCTATTTATAATTTATTGAGGAAAGGAACTGGATGCATAGCTTCAGACGAGAGAGTTCTTATGCTGCCCTTATCCAAAAGTAGAATAGTAAACACTATTTATTTAATTAGTATACTGAACAACAATTTTTAACTGGATTACCGTAAAATGGGGTTACTTTGACCGGCAGGGTAACTTTGACCACTTTTTGTTTTTTTAACAAAAACCCCCAAAATTCAAAAACGATTTGACATAGAAAAATTTTGTCAATGGCCATCAAAGGCCTAATACTGAGGCTACGTAACACAATAGAAAGATTTAAAAAGTTTGCATATCTAATAGGTCAAAAAATTAATAATGTGACCTACGAAAAAGAGCTATTATTTAAAGCCTGTCAGAGTACCCCCTCCAATTTTTTATTTTTTGGTAAAATAACTCCAGGTTTTGATGCATTGTAGTAGAACTCTTCTAGTTACATATGCAAAAGACAAATTTTAGGAAAGTGTCATAGTTTGCAAATGGGGGGCGCCGCACCCCAAAGGGGGGAACTTTGACCACCTGATGGCAGCCGTGACGGGGTAACATTGACCGGCTTGGAAATTAAGTTAAAATTACCATAGGTACCTATATAACATATTTTATGTTTGAAACACCTATTAATGTTTTTTTCTTCATGTTTCAGACTCCACAGAGTCTTATATATGGTAATTTTAACTTAATTTCCAAACCGGTCAATGTTACCCTGTCACGGCTGCCATTAGGTGGTCACATTTCGCCCATTGGGGGGTGGCGCCCCCCATTTGCAAACTATGACACTTTCCTAAAATCTATTTTTTGCATATGTAACTAGAAGAGTTCTACTACAATGCACCACAACCTGGAGTTATTTGGAGTTATTTTACCAAAAAATATAATTGATTTTACTACCCGGTCAAAGAAACCCCAAGAGCTGGGGTAACAAAGACCATCACTTTTTTGAAATTACATCAACACTATGAGAGGCAGGAGCCAGCAATTTATGGTGAGTAAAGCTAGAGTATAGACCTGTATTTTGCATGTTTCAATCTAAGTTTAACTTATCTAGTAAAGAATTGCATTGTTTCAAAATAAAAAAGTGGTCAAAGTTACCCCATTTTATGGTACATGAACCAATTCTTAAAATCTCTTTCTTGCTACCAGCTAGTTGCCACTATGACTGTGGGCAGCATTCAAACTAGGTTCCTGTTTAAAAATGTATAGGAATTTTGAAATTCACATGTCAGAAACACTGGTTGTGCCTGATGCCCATTGTAGATGCTAAAACTCTAAAATCACTATTGGATATAGTCATATTGGGATGTTACACTTCTCCACAATATATATTGTCATTAACAATCAAATAGGCTCTATTGGCAATGTCAAGATGCAACCACATGAATAAGCTTTTGAAAATGTATAATAGATCATATATAACATTTAAATGTTAAAATCTAATTAAATTCAAACTTTGAATTATAATCCCATTTGGTATGTGTCAAGATCATGCCTCTAGAAATGTATATATTGGTCATATCCCAACAAACACCCCCCACTGTGACATATATGATAGATCATGCGTTATCACTTCTAAAACTTTACATGGAAATGTTTATAAATTGTAAGTATTGTTCACAAACTATTATTGGCCAACATCATTTGAAAATTATTCTAATCTCCAATAATGCAGTCTGCCCAAATCATTGGTGATTGATTCTGGGCTTACACATCAGTATATACAATATGTGGCTAGAGGTGATGGTGACCCAAGTCTACTTGTAGACAACAAATAAGATGGGAAAATCATTGGCTACATTTTGAACATGCATCTTGCTATTTGGCTTTATTGTTTGTTGGTAGAGCAATCATGGTCTGCAGACAAAAATCACAAACTTATTCCCATCAACCATGCCTACCTTAGCTTGACCTATAGGATCAATTTTTTTAGGCACCAATTTAATGCACTAACACTAAGCACTGATTATTTCTTTTCAGTAGGATATGTACCGTCAACCGGGGCAACTCGGGACTGGCGGGGCAACTCGGGACGCACCTCCGACACAGCGTAAAACTGTTATAGTAGCGAAACTAATTGGAATATTGCAAAACTAAATATAGTGGCATAAACGTCAACATTTTTCCTATCTATGTAGTATAAAGGCAGTCGAAAAATACGACATTTACTAGCTTTGAAAAATTCCTGATTGAAAAGTAATTGACCTAAACTACGATTTATTTCTCCAAAAGATACGTTGGTTGTCACTAAAATATTCCTTTCTGTTTCAGGTATGTTTTTCACGATCTTTTTTACTATAGTAAATTCACTTAACCCAATTAAAATGATGTGAAATTACGAGCCGTCCTGTAAGCTTACAGATAAGAAAAAAATGCTATAAGGCTGCTGATACGAAGCTTGCAGTGGACAAGGTTGTTGTAAATGCTCAATGGCATGTTCATGGATACGGTAATATCACATCAATAATACGATAGTTGCACATCAATAATACGGTAATTAATGTATATGGCAATATCATATCAATAAAGGAAAAACAAGTAAAAATCACAGAAAATGTCATTTATTCTACCTCTACATCATCTACAATGAAAGAGGCGGACTTCAGAGTATTGTTAGTAATGGATGAGTACGCTCTGCATGCTTCAAGTGTTTTAAAATGAAGTTTCATTCCCAGTGTCCCGAGTAGCCCCGTTCGACGGGGCTACTCGGGACCCTCTTTTTTTTGCTTCTGGCACCTTACGAATAGCATATGGAATTTTTTTTGAAGATGCCATTCGATAGCCCTCGCAAAGAGCTGTAAAATGAGCCTAAACTTGTTTATGAAATGTTACATCGTAAGAAGTTATTAACAAAAAACGCTCAAAACCGTCCCGAGTAGCCCCGTTTGACGGTATTACCAGATGTGTAACCAAACCAGTAAAGAGCAAGGCCCATGTCATACAAGATTAGTGAACAGCACACATGTGACAATTAAATTAAAACTAGTAGGAATTTGAATAATATATATCCGAAAATACATGGTATTGTTGCCGGGGTACTGTCTCCCGCCACGGGTGAGGCAAACTCGTCACCTACTTTTGGAGTTTCTTTGGCAACAACCCAGTATGCATTGGAGAATGAAAGAGTAACTCTAATAAAGTAATTACTTAAAACGGGATTTTACATTACAAATCTTTTATTACAAACAAGGGCGGTAGACCCTGAGTTAAAATAGTTCAGGCTAATAATAAAGAAAGGAAGCAAGGGCATGAGTGCCCATTACTTGCAAGAACTGATGTAAAGACAGTGGGTAATGAGATACCCTGAGCAAGAGGTGAGCCAGGTATGTGAAGTAAAAATGAATTCAGAAGAATTCAGTTAAAATATGGGTTACGGAGCATGGGCAGGCAGGGAGTTGCTGAACAATAACTGAAAGGAAAAATGAAAACGTTTGTCAGCAAACAGCCTACTCAAGCCTATTACTGTAAGAAAGTTGTTAAGATAAAACAGTTGCCAAGCAAGTGGACAGATGCAGCTTAAGGTAAAAAGTGCACCGCAAACCACCAACCAGGCCAAACATAAACCAATTCTTCCCTCAATCTCTTAGGTGTTGTGGGAAGCAAAAGGATAGACTAAATAAGAATAATAACACACATGAACATAACTTCAAAATCATCAGGTCAATTAAATGGTTAACAATTAAATACTAAATGAATGCAGAATAAAAATCAATAATTGAAAACAAAACTGAGGTGACTATGGAACCACACCATTGAGTTAATTTTTAGAGAATCCATAGTAAAATTGATTGAGAATAATAAGTAATTCAGCTTAAGACATATTTAGCAATTAAATAGTTACTGGGACAGGTTTAAAGAGCATTAACCAAAGAATATTGCATACATCCCTACTAATACTCACTCTTCAGAGTGATGCAGGAAAACCTGTCAGTTCTGGCAGCATACTCCTTGTTGAAGTTAAATGAGGAATTCACTTGGAGAATTGATAATTATAATAATGGAATTTGCTTTAATGGAATTTACTTTAGCATATTGTCACCACTTAGTGCAGCTGAAACAAATGGAACAGAAAGACAAAGGTGAATGCATGTCAAAATAAATAGGTGACCAAATAAATGTGCAATAAAAGGCATGAGGGTTGAGTGATAAGGGATCAGAAGCCTCACGGCAACAGTATGTCATCATAATAACTGACTAAAATATGAAGAGAGGCACTATACAAACTGACAGATAATGGCTGTTTGCCAACGAACCTGATGTTTCATACAAGTGGTTTGTTATACATCTGCTTTAAGTATGCACTAACAGTTTTCTTCCCCCATGATCATTTAGTCAATTGTATTACAACTAGTGTGAAATTATAATGGAGCCATTTGATGCTAGAGCACGGTATCGAGTTTTGAACACCTTGACTTGCGTGGTCATTGGACTGCAGGGCCGTGAGACTACTGTTGAACTCCACAATGACTCCTATGTGACTGGCACTATTACCAATGCTGATGCGTGAGTAATCCATGTCTTTGAAGCTTCATCTTTCTTATTGATTAGTGCTCACATAAAATCTATTAGTCAATTTAAATGCTTTTCACTGTTTTGACTGAGGTTTGCAATATCTAATGAGTGATGCCTTAGATGCTGCAATCCATTATGCAGTATTTCAGGTAATGTTGCTTGTAAGCCATAATTTTTCCAATCACACCATTGTCCAGTATAAGAATTTACCAATGAATAACTTGCAATCAGGTGCTTTCAACTATATAATGCACCATCATTCTTCATTCTATTTGTATGCAGTGCATCCATAAATTAAAACCAATGCAAGCATCCAATAAATTGAACTACTCAAACAAGGCACTCTAGATGTTATTGTGTGCAGGGCTAGATTGGTTTCTTAATTGAGTTCACTCCATGCTAATGGTTGATTATAGTTGATTCATGCCTGATACTTACTTCTTTAAGTCAAGAAAACTGTAGCATATTGTTCAGTTTTGCTAATATCATTACTTTGGCAGCTGCTGCACTGTGATTTTTCAATTGATGTAGTGTAATTCCTCTGCTGTTGTATTGTGATTGCTCTGCTGTTGTATTGTAATTGCTCTGCTGTTGTATAGTACTTGCTCTGCTGTTGTATTGTAATTGCTCTGCTGTTGTATAGTACTTGCTCTGCTGCTGTATAGTACTTGCTCTGCTGCTGTATAGTACTTGCTCTGCTGTTGTATAGTACTTGCTCTGTTGTTGTATTGTAATTGCTCTGCTGTTGTATTGTAATTGCTCTGCTGCTGTATTGTAATTGCTCTGCTGTTGTATAGTACTTGCTCTGCTGTTGTGTTGTAATTGCTCTGCTGTTGTATTGGAATTGCTCTGCTGCTGTATAGTACTTGCTCTGCTGTTGTATAGTACTTGCTCTGTTGTTGTATTGTAATTGTTCTGCAGATGTATTGTAGGTAATTGCTCTGCTCTACACTTCCCAGGAGAGATCTTGTTCCTAACTTAATGAATAAAGTCAGAAAATTTAATATGAATTGAGACACCTAAAATGAACTATCAAAACTAATGTCGTTAATTAATTTGTTCCAGGAAGATGAACATTGAGATGACTAATGCCCGGCTAACTGATGGCAACAACCACACTATTCTTCTGTCCAAATTCTATGTGATGGGTCGCAAAGTTCGCTACGTCCACATCCCTGAAGACGTGAGGATTTTAATTTGCTCTACAACTTTTTACAAGTTATTCCGGCATGAAAGATTAATCTTTTAATTGATTTGAAACACTCATATTTGTTACTTGTTGTTGTTGAGTCATTGTTGGAAAGCAATTTATTGCTACCAAAAGTTATTCATGTTGACCCCATATTTTTCTTCTGAAGGCTACTGGACAATGACATGTATTCTTATTCATATCTAAATTGTTGATAAGAACGAGAAATTACGCATGTTATTGATAATTTATTACTTTATTTTATCATAACTTCAGATCCAATTACAGGTTGATGTTCTTAAGCTGATAGAAGATCAAGTTACACCATTCAAGAGTAGCCGCGGTAGAGGCAGAGGCCGTGGCCGAGGCAGAGGACGTGGTGGGAGCGTCAGGGAGAAGATTGCTATGAAGAAAGAACAACAAACCCTACGGCGTTTCCAGAAAGAGACTCGCCAACGACTCCAGGAACAGAAAAACTCGTTGACTGAGAGCCCAACGGAAATGCATAAGCAGGAAAATGACGTATCATAACACTGATCTAAGGAACAGACAGCTACTGTACTCCTATGATAAATTTACTAGCTGTACGTCGTTGCATACGCTCGATTTACCTTCCTGTAAGCTGACACCATCATTACTAATGACAGCGACAATAGCAAATATTGTGAAGAAAGAGTCAAAACAAGGAATGCGTCAAAATTATGTGTTATATATAAAACTGGTACCCAAAATCCTACAACGGGTGCATCTCAAATAGAATAAAACATAACTGATGGTTGTGTAATATAAAATTTTGTTTTTGGTTCAGATGGGGATTGTTGCACACCATCCTTATTGGCAAATCGTTAAAACTACTTCATTAACCTTAAATCCTATTCCTTACGAACTGTAATGAGGTTACGTATATACATTGCTTAAGGCTCATTGAATATATTTCAAAACTTGACTCAGTTGAGCGGCTGGTAATTAGATTTGGGAGGTTGAGGCAAAAATGATTCAGTGGCACCAGGTATTTGCACGCTACAGTCACCCTTATGGCCTCCTGCCCGTATTTTACAGGCGGCATCAATTCCTGTTTCTATTTCGACAGCCTTGGCGGATCATCGCAACCAAAAAGTGCAAGAATGTGACTGATTCCGCAATAATGCATTCACTCAGATCGATAGCAACGCAAATCAGAGTTGGACACGTCAGGTGATTACTCTTAGTTGTTTTTGTTTCTTGCGCCGCCGGGGTGGAGGCTCCGGTGGTGGCCGGGGGAAGGTACCGGAAGGACCTTCAAGAGACAACTGGACGTGTTCCTGGACATAATCCCAGATTGACCTCCCCTGCAACACTACCAGCGGCGAGAAGCAAGCAACAACATCGTGCATCAGGTGGTCCAAATTAGGGCGGATGAACGATAATCAGAGGCGGCGATCCATCGCGGCCTGGGACTGCTACGTCCCAAACAAATACTAAGGAAGAGAGGGGAGATAGGCGAAGGCAGGGAGGGTGGCCATGAACGCCGCCGCCTCCATGGGACTGTCCCACAATGAGGAGACGCTGAGGAACGTGGGGAAGGAGGGGCAGGCGAAGAGATGCTGGACGGACTGGAGAGGATCTCGCACCCCGAGCAGGCAGCGTTAGAGGAGCGTCCGACGTAGGATGTAGGACGCCAGGGAACTACAGTATCCCGAACGAAGCTGGGATAGCGCCGAACGGTAGGGGGCGAGGAAGCGAGGCCTCTTCTGATGCAATCGGTGGCGGTGCAGCTGCTGCGAGGACAGCGTTGTTAACGGCGGTCGCCGAAACGCGGGAGGCTATCTCCCTGCGGAGTGAGCGTTTAGCAATATAGGCACCGTTGGGCATGATGCCATCTGCCAGGAAAAGTGCTACAAGGGGGCCGAATCCTGACTTGACGGTGCCTTTCATGGGGCGGTCTCCGAGGGGAGCAGAGGCGATGTGGAAAAAAGTATGGGTAGGCTGAAGGGCGCTGGCGAGAAACTGAACAAAGGTCAGATACAGTTGGGTTAGCAGGGGAAGGATGCTGGTCTCATGGTGGAGCTGGGCGATTGGGGCCATTTTGAGGCAGCCGGTGGCTAGCCTCAGGGCTGAGTTTTGGATGGTTTAGAGGCTTGCTATTGCAGTGCGTGAGACGACAGGGTACCAGATAGGAGCAGCGTAATTGTGGATTGGGCGCGTAATTGTCCGGTAGGTGGCAATAATGTCCTCCTTGGAAAAGCCCCAGTTGGTGCCGGACAGGACTTTTAGGATGCGTAGGGAACCCGTTGCTTTGGTGGTTATGGCTCTGACATAAGGAGAAAACGTATTGTGGGTATCCAAGGTGACGCCTGGGAGTTTTTTTTTTCATGGGGATGATGCTATTGCAGATTGTTGCAGAAGGGCGTAGGCGGGATTGGTGAGCGTCTTGGGTGAAGATCGTGACGGAAGACTTGCCTGGAGCCACGGTCAGTTTCTTGGCAGCCGACCAGTCTGAGACACCGCGGAAAAGCCCAGAGAGGTCAGCCTCCGGAACGACACAAAGATGGTGAGGTTGTCCGCATTTAAGGCAATATTGGGGCCGGTACTGGTATATCCGAGATGAAGTGGTTGAATAGGGCCGGCGAGGTGACCGACCCTTTGAGGACTCCAGAATGGATTGTTCTGAAGGGAGATTGCGTTCTAAGATAGAGGCAGGATGTGATCCTGCCTCTGAGGTAGCAGCACAGCCAGCGGTTGTGACGCAGGTCTGAGGCCGTGATCATACTAAGGAGGAGGGGGTGGACGACACTATCGAAAGCTTTCGATAGGTCGACCGCAGCTGCCACTGTACGGGCTGGTGGCCGTCGTGAATTGAAACCCTTCGCAATCTGGTGCGCGAGCGGGAGGGCAGTGACTAGAATGTCCTGGTTTGAAGCCATGTTTCGAAGAGACCGTGTTGAGAGATTCTGAGATGTATGGGAGTAGAAGACGTTCCAAGATCTTGATCGCTGGACAGAAGAGGGAGATGGGGCGGTAGGAGGAGCCCTGGTTGCTAGGTTTACCTGGCTTTAGGATTGGAATGATTATTGATTTTTTTCATATAGATGGAATGGAGGCCGTGGAGACACAGATATTAAAGAGCCGGGTAAGGAACTGAAATCCACGTGGGCCAAGATGCTTAAGGTGAAGGACCGTGAGGCCGTCTGTACCCCGAGCGGATGAATGGCGGTTCTGATGGCGAGCTTCACCATGTTGGGGGTGAAGGGGAGAAATCCCTGTCGAGGAGATGCTTAGCCCAAATTCGACGCATAATGCGGCAGGTGGATGGACTTTGAGAGTGTGGAGCGATGGAGGTGAAAAGTTTGCAGAAGGCGGTGGATATCCTGCGCTGCGACGAGAGGGGGTCTGACCAAATTGGACTGGGCGGTTGCGCTTCCGGCTAGGGAGCGGAGGAGATTCCAGTGCTTCGACTCGTGCGTACGTTTGTTGCACGACGCGAGACGTATCCGCGGGTCGCCTGCCGAAGACTACCACTGCCCTGGATGTAATGGAGCATCATGTTTCCTGCCTTCCGGAACGTAGCCTTCAACACTTCAAGCCGTCCGTATCTAGGCCGTGGGTCGAACCAGCCCTCGGTCGAACGGCCACTTGTAGAAGGACGATAAATTTTGGAATAGAACTATGCTATCTGAAACCTAACCTTAGATGCGGTGAACGTAAAATTACGTAATTTAACGATGCCCGGAAGTCGTATTCGATCCGCGGCCTGGTGGTGCACGGCAGGTAGTGGTCAAGGCTGGAAGAGGACAAAGCCGAGTGGTGCACGGCTGATTGGTGTAGGTCCGGAGAGATCCAAGGCGTTCGATCCAAAGCTTATTTGTGCACAAAATTGCGCTCCCGTTTCCGCCAGGTGTTCCTGGCTTGGACCTGTATTGAGGTAGTAATTTACTAGTTGAGTTCTGGAAGCCGGGGATTGGTTGGGTTGCGCGCCCTGATGACATCCCGTTGCTCCATAAGCAACCGGGTGCCAGGGTTGACTGAGCGGGAGAACTCTTCAAAAACCAGCAGGGATGTGCTGCTTGGCAGCAGCCGCCAGGACGCCTCTGAGGGTCGACTCACCTCCGCACGAGGTGGGGGGAGGGACCGCCTCGGCTTCCGTTATGAAGGTGGGCCAGTCTGCTTTCTTCAATTTGGGATAAGAGCGAGCGGACCGGGGAGCCGGGGACTCAAAGGAGGGAGGTAACTGTCACTGAATCAAGATGGGCAAGTTGTCATGACTCTTCTGTATCGTTTCCCTAGCATTTTGTTGTGAAATTTACTCAACCTATTTGTCGAATATCGAAGTTGATGTCGGGTGCGATGATCTCCCGGTCGTATGACAAATACAAATTGATCGGTTGCATGAAATTTAATGTTTCAAAGAGATTTTTTAATTAGTACGGATTAGTAATTTGTTAAATCAACTTATATGCAGTTGCAAGACTTTTTAATGTAAATACGTAATAATTACATTATGGAACTTAGAATATATCGACGAATTTTGTTCATGATCTGCACAAAGGTATTGCTGATGTGTACCTTGTCCTTATGGAAGGTATTTAATTTGTTAAAGGTAGGCCTGTGTCCTGGTCAAACTTACTAATTTCTTAATGAACCTGTCCTGTGAAGCTTCTGCACTTGAAGTGTCATGCTATGTCGAATTAATTATAATAACCTCTGCACGGCTATTATGTTTACTGCGCAATGTTTGGCTGTGATAAAAAGTAAAATTCATGTGTGTGTACGTTTTTTCGTGGATCAGTTCCTTATTGATGGACATTCTTGAGCATGAATTGATTTAGTTTACGTTTGTGTATCCGTCATCATCTCTTACCTACCACAACGCAGTACCTCACTTTGAAGATCAACTACCACAACGCAGTGCCTCACTTTGAAGATCAACTACCACAACGCAGTACCTCACTTTGAAGATCAACTACCACAACGCAGTGCCTTTCTTTCAGCACAACGCAGGACTTTGTTGTAGGGAATAACTTCCATCAGTTCAAGTCCGTATAGGGATGTGCATCTGAAGGTATTTTTTAAGCTTATTAGGGACTGTAATAAACGGGAGTAAATTATATGGATTCGAAAGTGTACGCATCGTTAACTAAATGTTCACCACTTGATTTGAAAATGCAATTATTTTGTTTTTCATTCTTGTAGGCATTTTAGCAGCGAAATCGTTTCCAAAACTGACTCGCAAGAAAATTCCACAGTTGGAGGTTCTGTGTGTAGGAAATGTGTGATATGGAAAAAATGACAAAATAAAGCGCGTCATCTGTTTTTTTTTCCAAGAACTCGGTAACTCAATACGCAAGGCTGGCAGAAGCTGTTGCCTCTATTCAGAGTTGGTCGTAATGTTAGTGACGTAATAGTGATCGGCGACTGGTTTGTAGAATTAATGAAAGTTAGAGATCTAAAGTTCTAAACGGTTGGATGTTAACTAGATTCCGCGTCGATCACCAAGAACTTGCTCGACGACTTTCGTGCGACAATAATTGAGCGGTGGATTGAGGGCTGTTTCTATTGAACTTCTAATCTAATGGAATTGTGCTAAGCTCGAGTTGACCGAAATATAACGGCTGTTCATAAACGTTCTTACAATCGACTGCAAGTGCCGAACTTACGAAACATGTGCTAGCAGCTAGATAATGTACATAGCACATTCTTCTGCGCATTTAATTTTTAGAATATTACAGTAAAATTAGATGAAAAACAGTTGCATTAATGATCAGGAAAGCGCATGCATTTTTCAGTTGAATGAATGGTTTCGGCCGACATGCAAGACTTGCATGTGACTAAACGTGTACAGTAAAGTTATTAAAAATAAAATACTTAAAAAAACTTTAAAAATAACACGTTTTTCTTGTGGACTAAAAAGTAGAAAATAAATTATGGTTCGCCCCAAAAAAAAAACTTGTGTCGGGCAGATTTATGATTAAAGCGAAAAGCACACAACACTTTAATTTTGGAAATTTGACGGTGAATGTACAGCCCGACCCACGTTTTTTTGGGGTGAACCATAATTTATTTTCTACTTTTTAGTCCACAAGAAAAACGTGTTATTTTAAAAGTTTTTTTAAGTATTTTATTTTCTACTTTTTGGTCCACAAGAAAAACGATTAAGACTTGATTAAGTATGACTTGACGTACGTATCGATGATACGCAGCGTTAGCGCCTGCTCGTCTATAACGTGAGCGCCCGCACGTCATACTATATATATACTTTACTCAATTAAAGTAATTTCGTTCTCTAATTACTAGTTTTTATGATTGTATCTGAAATTGTTAGGCGAAAATAGTCTGCATGCCGAATTTCAGATCTCTAGAACAATTAGAAGTGGGCTAATTTTTGTTTTCAATGTTAACAACAAACAAACAAACGCGAAGCTAAGATAAGAAAAACGTGTTAAAAACTGAAATATTTTGATTCTCCTTCTTTGCTAGAAGCAGTATGAATATTTGAACCCGCGTATTACATCTATTTGCAAACCATCGAAACCATTTATATTCATTATTAATTCAAATAAAACTACCGTAACTCGTTAACTTGAATATTTTCTGCAAGTTTATTTACGTCGGAAAAACAACGGATAAAATCACTCCCAAACTCAGCTATTGACAAATTGCATTTTCTATTTATATAATTTATCAATAAATAAGCTCAGCTAGTGCCATATTGAGCACGCAGTTGCCTGCCGCATGCAAATGGCTTCTGTTGTGGGCATGACGCAACACGCGCCAAACATTGCCAAGGGCGGCAGCAGCGTGCCACATTCTGCTGGCGCCGTATTTGGCACACAATCTACTGATAGAACAGCTTTCTTCATGCAGATGAACAAGTTCAAACTTTTACCATCGCATCCTTTAAGAAGTTCTCATTCGTTAGAACTATTTTATCAATAAGAGAGGCTCAGTATGTTCTATTATCAATGAGTAAATTAGGCCTAGAGTCAACATGAAGTGGTACCACAAATAATCACCTTGATTGAACTCGTCTTTATTTATTTGAATAATTTTTGCTAAATTCAGGTTAAATAGTCTTCCAAAATTCTATTGATACGTCTACCTTGAATCATTATTTAAATCATATTACAAGGTATTAAAAATATGGCATTATAAGTAACTCGATCTTGCGACCACTGGAAACTCTAATTGAAATCTTCTACGCCGTTCCATTGAGAGTTCGGCGTTTTAGCCAACGTTCCCGTGAGAGTCTCGAACTTAAATACTATTCCCGATAACGTTGGCCTGGCCAGAGTGTTGTTGGAGTTCGGAGAGAGTGGTTACGCGCCGCTGTAAGGAAGGCTTGGGCATTGATTCATGGCTTCAGACAGTGAATTTTTCCTCTAAAACCTGTGCTTGAAGTCGCTTTTGTTGATGACACGTTTATTCATCTTTCCATCACACTAAGTTAAGACAAGTGAACTGCATTAGCTACTCTCTAGTGATAATTTGAATTGAACGGGAAAATCGTACTCTATTTCACGTGGCTCCTGTGTAGAGATTTCTTCTCCAATCCTGGACAGAAAAATGGCGAGCTGCAGTGGCAAATCCGATGCTGCAGGCTGTGATATTCCTACAGTTGCAAGCGTGAGTTTTGTAATACATTAAATTATGCATGCATTATGCGTATGCAAAAAATGTATACATAATAAATTTACCTGGAACAATAGACTTATCAGTTATCTATGTATTTTTTTCAGGTAGTACTCTTATTTAAGAATCTGATGTTAGGAGTTTAAGTCATGATTGAGTTGGAGCCTTGGAGGCTTGTAAATTGTTATCGAACCCCGCGATTTTGTTGCCAACTCTGGCGCATGCCAGGCTGAGGCAGCTTGGCAACACACACCCGCACGTCAACATGAGACTAAGCAATGTTGCCGCCACCTGTTGCGCGCGGTATGCAAATGACCTTAATCTTTTAAAATACCATACTTAGAATCTATAATAATGCATTTTGGTCAATCAATACCAATCCTGTAACTGTAAAATATCGTATTATAGAGCACGGATACGACGCTCGAATACAAGATATATACCTACTTGAAGATGCTCCTAGAAATAAAAACTGTTGGCATTCAAAACAATGGGTTTTGAATGCCTAAGAAGCACAGTTCAAGATCACACTCGATTACTCGAAATGCCTACTAGTAATATTTGGAAAACACCTCACGAAATTTTCTTGATAAAATTTTACTTTTAATTCATCCAGACTTAACTGGTGTTCTATCTCACAAGGTATCAAATTAATTTAATCAATGCGAATATTCGCATCTCATGTTATGTAAAAGTTTTGGACAAAAGAGGTTTTCATAGAGAAGAATTTGCGATGAGGCACTTGTGTCAAACGAATAACTACGTAATCATCGACAAAATTTAAAAATAAGAACTATATTTTTATCTGTGTATCCTAAGAATAAAAACGCACCTGTAATTATTGCAAAATTTTATTTGTGATTAATTGAAGAATTTTTTATATAGATAACGGTTGGCACGCTGAAGGAAGCTAATATTCGTTAGACGCCAGTTTTAGACGTAATTATAGATACGATAAATCTATTGGTTGTCACTCTGAAATATGAGCTGCGACCTGATACTATATATTGCAGTTTGCGCTCAATGGTGCTTGCCAAAGCACGATGTTTGACGTAACGCTGTACTTTGACAGAAGATGATATTTGACGAAACGTTGATGCTTGCCAGAATATCATGTTTGACGTAAAACGTTGATGTTTACCTGATAATGAAGTGAGACTGTAGATCATTATAGAATACATCTTGCCCGAACAAATCTACGTGCGCGCTACATGTGGAGAATACCTCAAATCTTCATTAGTCAAGAGAGAAACTAAAAGAACGCCAGCAAATCCCACATCTGAGACCCTCGGTCACGTCCCATGTGATGTTCCGTGTTGACGACTTGAGTCCTGGCAGCCATTATGCCCTTGGCCGGGGAACTCGAGACAAATTAATTCTATAAATTATATGCGAAAGTTGTTATTAATCTTGAGTTTATAAGATTGTTTCATTTCTCTTGGTCGTCCAGTGCAACGCAGTCCTGCTGTTGCGCGGACTTGCAACTCTCAGGAGTTTAATAGTAACAAATAGCGGTGCCAGCGTTGATAAGGCCGTTAGCGCGTGTCGCCGATTCTTAGCATCGCAGAACATTCATAGATTGTTGCTGGTCATGAACACGCAACTCACTGCCCCGATTTTGCTGTGCTTAAACCATTCGGCCACCTCGCTGATTTTGACCAAAACTGTAGCTGGTAGCTGGGATCGAACTCACCACTTACTGCTTCAATCTTTGTACTATGGAACTGTAATACCACTATGGAGGCCACCTTGCCTTGTTTACGTGTAAGGTCCTTAAAAACGTGTTCAGTGTAGTGGTTCTGCTAGTATTCTGTTCTTCTGATTCATAAACCATTCTAATAATTATTGTTAGACATAATATTCCTGTCATTTGGATTGCGCCATGCTCCGGTGTCGATCGTCCAATGGATCATTCAATTCTGATTTGGCCGCAATTTTCGGAAGAACTCGTTTTTGCTTTTGTCATCTGATGGTATAATTTTCCTTCAGAAAACAGACTTGTCGTCTTTTTATGTATTTCTCAGCACTATTTAGCCATTTTCATATCGATCATTAATTTGGAAATTTCTGGATCCCCTATAAACGGCTTTAACCGGATTGAAATAGCGGTTTTAACCGGATTGATATAGTGGCTTTAACTGGATTGATATAGCGGCTTTAACCGGATTGATATAGCGGCTTCTCACACGGACAAGCGGTTGAAAATGACGCGTGATGTGCATGTTTTATATGTCATATGATTTAATTATTGATAATATATGTCATTATATGATATGATTCTTGTTCTTAGATATATCCACTCGGTCAAAATTACAGTTTCCGCATAAAAATTTAATTTTAAGTACTTAAATGTAAATATAGTTTCTGCAATCTCGTTTATTATGTCAAAAATTCATTGAAACTAAATATTTCGTCGTCATTATCATTCAAATTTTCTTTTCATTGCTCGTATATGTGCCTTTTCATCAGCCTATACTCAGCTATATAAATGTTACGAACCGTTCCTTCCGACGCCATATCACACCGTATAATGTGATGAGAAAACGGTAGTGTGAGAACCAAGCAAGGGGTTTAGACAGGATCCATCTGCAGGTTGGAAGAAAAATCAACTTTCGGTGAATGACATGACGGAGAAGCGATAGAATATTTGATGAATTTATAATTGATAAATGACCACAATTGAATAGCAATTGTTATTTTTTGCAATCAGATTAAATAGCGAAAAAATGCCAAAAATTAACGTAACTTTAGTAAGCGCTTTTGAAATTATTATCGATTGTGCTTCTGGCCTGAATCTGTTATATAAGTCATCCTTCTCTTTAATTATGTCGGTGCCAGTTGAATTGAACGCGTGGCAGTCGTTGATTTCTTGAGAAATGCTGGAAAAATTGCTCAATTAATTTAAAAATAGTACTCAATTGTAACAAATGAAGCAGAGTAAATCTTAGAAATTTGCATGCCTATGTTTCTTCTTGACACAGTTGAAAGGTGAAATTATCGTATGCGCTATGTCGTCACGCATGTGCCTTTTTTAACAGGACTGTCGAAAGAATCAACAAAAGATCGCTGAGGTACTACAAGGTGTTGGACAAAAGGGAAACACCAGACCTTTTGATATTGTTTGTAAACAATGAAAGCGTGGCATATTGCTATGTTTTACTGTTTATTAGTGCTGATAATTGAAATTATAAGCTTGCTCAGAATTTTTAGTAAATTTTTGTGTCTATAACCTAACGGTAATCTGTCAATGGCAAACTTCTCTGACTTTTAAAGAATCCCAATTGTTGATGCCCTTATGGCAGATGCTAGTGTAACAGAAACTTCTCGAATGCTTGACGTTTATAGAGGCACTGTCTCAAAAGTAATGACTGCTTCTGAAAGAGGAAGGAAAACGTCCTCAGCAAAGCACAGGTCTGGCCGAAAGTCGAAGTTGTCTGAGAGAGACCGTCGGTACCTAAATCAAATTTTGAGGGACAATCGAAAGACCACGGCTGTTAAAATACTGCAGACCTCAATAGACACCATGCAACAGACCTCAAAGGATACTTACAGAACCCAGTTTCCATAAAGACTGTCCGCCGAGAGCTGCGGAGATGTGGATTCTATATGGAAGATATGCAATTAGAAAACCTATGGTTTCAAATATAAATGCTTCAAGGCGTTTAGAGTTGTATAAAAACCTACAGAATTGGTCCCCGAGCAGTGTAAAAACGTGATTTTCTCTGACGAGTCTTCGTTTACCTTATTTCCAACCTCTGACCGAGTTTACGTTTGGAGACAGCAAAAAGAGTAGTTCAATCCCGACTGCCTCCTCCCAACCGTAAAACATGACGGAGGGATCTGTGATGATCTGGGTGCTATTTCTTGGAAATCCGGTGGACCAATGATTTCTCGTCATGAAAGAATCAACAGCCGTGACTATTTAGGAATTTTGGTGGACCAAGTTCATCCAATGTTTCAATTGCACTGTTTCCGGAGGGGAACGCCATCTATCAAGATGATAATGCCCCGACCCATACAGCTGAAATTGTTCAAGAAATGGTACGAGGAACATTCTAATGAAGTTGAGCATCTTATTTGGCTACCATATTCACAAGACCTAAATATTGTAGAGCATTTATGGTCGATTTTAAGAAAAGGCAAGTCAGAAGTCGATCCCTGCCGCCATCGTCTTTGAAAGAGCAAGAGAGAGTATTATCTGAAGAATGAGTTGAAATTTCTTAGGAAACAAATCACAATGTGTATGAATCAATACCTCAGAGAATTGAGGCTCTACTTGCCTTAAAAGGTGGCAAGACTAAAACAGACTAAAAATATTTTGTGGATTTCTCAGGTGTTTCCCTTATTTGTCTAACCCCTGTATCTCGTTTATTAACGAGCTATTTAATTTCAGGTGAAGTTCATGGCTATATTTGACTCGACTCATGCTCGTACTTCAGGAAGGCATTTGACTAGTGTAACGGAGACATGATTTTGCATGGGGCGCGGCTTTATGTACATGCACAGGGTTGAGCCGTTACGTTACGCAATTCCGGGTTTGCAAATTTGCCGTGTAGCTTCCTCCTGTTTGTGATGTTCAGCTCTGGTCTCGCGGGAAAATGCTGCGAGACCAGCTGGATTTAAACGTTGAATGGTCTCTGCATGCGCGCTCTTATCTGTATGCAGTAAGTTTAAATAGTAAACAAAACCGTAAACGCAAAGTCCATCAAGACGCCTCTCTACAGGTCGTTTATCTATTATAACAAAATTATATTATGAAAAATATTCAGGAACAACAACAGTGGAACAGTTTATTCGCGTGACTTTACTCTCGGATTGCCATCAATTTGTGGAACGGGAATTAATCCTTGTTGCCGAAGGGCTGAACAAGAAAAGAAGATGATTTTGGACAAGAAATTAAATTATTTTGTAGCATCACTTTTCCCATCATTAAAATTCGCTTTTTACAACGTGCAAACTTGAGGTTATGCACGAAACTTACCAGTTGCAGAAGGACAACCATATGTGCGATCACCGGAAAATTCAATACGTCACAAAATTTTGAACATCCAGCTCCGTGTACGTGCATTGTGCATTTAAATAATCCTATATACACATCTTCTGAAGCCTTGTTCTGACCATTGCTCTTTCTTTTCTAAAATCTACATATATTTTATGCCGGGTGAATTTTTATTATCAGGCGTACTATTTAAGACTTGATTTTGTTATGCACATATTTGTATGGTCCGGGAACATCTCTCGCTGTATAAATACTTGCTTACGACACAGTCAGTCTTTACCGTTATTGATGGCTTATCGTAAAGTTTAATATGATTTTGCTACTCTTACTCTTGTAGCCAACTAAGCGTATATAACCTGGTAAACCTACAGCCTTGTGAGTGGCGTTGGCACTGCATAGTAACATCGAAATTGACTAGAACAGGTTTATGTGTGTTCCATGTAAGGCAAGTAAATCAGCTATGCTGCTTCACTAGTGTTTACATATTCTACACTTCCTGGTGGCATGATGCCGCTGTAAAGACCGGCAAAAAAAGTACGAATAGCAGGTAACTTGTTCATGCTTGTGGTCTTGGTGCAGTTACCGCCTGCGAAAAGGGACAAACTTATCATATTATTGGACCTCGTTCAGTAGCCGCCTATGCCCCATCTGATAAATTTGTTTGGGATTTTGCTGCTAAATTTGTCTCACAATAACAGCGCCGGCAGTATCTGCTTTACAGATTGTACTCCTGACCATGGTTGAACTATATAAGGTTGACCCACAAGGATTTCCGTCTTTCAGTTCAGCTTTCTTGTTACGTCACTGAGATGAGAAACGTAATCAATCCCACTATTCTCATGCCGGATTGGTTGACTGTTTTGACCGCGTATCGGTGATTGGTTAATGCCCGTGACGTCACTGAGATCAGTGACGTCACAGGCGAACAACGAACTAAATACATCCGCAAAAATGGGCATCTCGTGGGTCAACCTTATATCAGATCAACTACCCTCCTGACGCCATATTTAATGTTTCTAGTTTTCATCGGCATTGTTTATTATATTGTATTGCTTAACTTTTTTCTAGATTTATGAGGAATTGAAGTATGAATTCTCAATGAATTTTATGTTTAAAAGTAATTTCAAAAATGAATTGTAACCATATCGTGTCCTTTGCCAGCTCGTATTATTTCGCAGGTTTTGTGTGAGTTAAATATTGCACTGAGATTCAAACGCTTAATTTATGTGCTGAAAAATAGTTGCTGTGCAAACACTAAATGGCATTCAACTAATTTATTGAGCGAGCCTCTCGTGATGCTGTTACACTCGTTGCATGTATGCTGTGTTTTTCACTCGGTTGGGATAACATGTATACCTGTTTGCCATGAATAAGGGTAACAATGTATATTTTTCAGATGATATATGATATTTTTGATAGATGAATTTAATTAATTTCAAATGAAGTGCGAATTACTTTCATCATCACACTTACAAGCATTACCTTTCATTTCGTTACCCACGTCATTAGAATATAATGCCCAATAGTTATCTACGCGCATATTTCCCGTAATCTAATGAATGTGTTCGTTGAGACTTCCTTGCTTATTTTAAGATAACGTTACTGAACAAGTAGGTCACAGAGCGCGCCACAACAAAACGTGGCATGTGCGCAGGGCTAACCTTGCTCGGCTATCAGCTTACTTCTAGTGGGGGTCTCTAGTGTCCTAAGCGACGTCTACTTTTACTGTCTCGTACGCTAGTGTTGTTTGAGCTTCTGCCTTGTCGCGCAGACATGCATAATTATTATGCCCGTGCTTTATGATGGCAGTTCACATTGTGTGCCTATTTTTCACAATGAATCTTTGTTGGCCAATATGAGAACATTGTATTTGATTGTTTTTTTTTGGCCTGTATGTAAGCCGATTCTATTGTACATGGAATTCAGTTATCAGATATTTGGACTTCACACCCGATCCTTTAGGAATTAGATCTCCTAATTTTCTACATGCTCGAGCTTCCATTGCTGTCACATCAACAGGGATTGACCCTAAACTCAGAGGTGGGCAGTAGCGCGCTACATGTAGCGGTAGCGGCGCTACATTTAAGCAATGGTAGCGGTAGCGGCGCTAAATTTGAGCAATTGTTGCGGTAGCGGTAGCGCCCGTTACATTTAGAGCATGGCGCGGTAGCGGCCTCTACATTTCAAAGTAGCGCTGCCCAGCTCTGCCTAAACTTTATGATAGAATAAATTCGTAAACCAACACAACGGCCACCTAGCCGTACTCAGCTATATAAGGCACGGCTGCCCGTGCATATCTTGCGCAAGACCATAACCTACGACGCTGGACGGCTGGTTGAGACCTGCGTCCTCTGGTGTCAGGTAATGTGGATCCCAGGCTGTGTGGTATGAGAGTTACTTGATGTTATCTCAATTCCAGTTTTCCAATAATGTTTAGAGCACCATTTTAAAAACTAAATCCCGAATTAGAATTTTCCTTGATACTAATGCCATTCGTGCAGCCAAGTGAAGTTGATTTATTGTGCTGATATTGGTCAAGCAGTTGTGTACTATACATGCATGTGGAGAAAAGCGAATATCTCTATATAGCCATGAGATGTTGGAGGCACAAATAGACAAATATCGGCCACAATATTCAGCATCTGAAGGCGAAGCCGCGATATTATGAAAAATAAATGTGCTTTGATGATTATAATTAAAGCTGCTCCAATATTATAGCGGCTATGGAAAGTATTGATGCTTTTCAATAGTTAGTTTATGCTGCCAAGTTTGTTATGATTTGAGGTTGACTTGCGCATCCTAAGCCTGGAGTGCCGTCCCACATTCAAGGGCTTGTTTACCTAGAGCTGGCGTCTGGCATCCATGATGCCTGGTCTTTAACTTGCGCTCAAGGGCCTTCGTCTAGATCTGCTGCATTGCATCCCTGATGTTTTTTTATTCAAAAATGATTTATATATTTGTTAAGCTTAGCCTTGTTGCCAATAACAGGCCTCTTGGTCTTTCGAGCATCACGCAGCATTTAGAGATGTAGGCTGCGTACGTGTATTCATCGAATTTTCTGTATGCATCTGCCAGCCCTGAGAGTATTCCTTAAATTTGATCGATCGACGGTAGCTCTTGAGAAATCAATATATATTGGCAGTATTTCTGCTGATCTGATTGAATCCGGTGTGCAGTCCTTTTCAATGGTTAACATTGAAACTTTTTCAGCTTATTTCAGTTGTAAATAAATGTTATAAGCCACGTTTTTGTATGCATTCGCATACTTATGTCAACATGATCGTCAATCATGTTTGACATGCCCTACTATCAGCTTCACGTCTGTCTCATTTATCTCCGAACGTCTTCTTGCGCGCTCATATAACGAGACAGCACTCGTGATAAGCTCCTCTATGGCGTTACCTTGTAGGCTTGTACAGCCTCATGGGCTCTGTGGCGTCACCTTGTACAGCCTCATGTGCTCTGTGGCGTCACCTTGTACAGCCTCATGGGCTCTGTGGCGTCACCTTGTACAGCCTCATGTGCTCTGTGGCGTCACCTTGTACAGCCTCATGTCCCCTATAGGCCGGTGCTGCTCGTGCTGTGGGGTAAGCCATGCAGTGTAAGCCATGCATGTCTTGTTTGGGTGCTGTATGCTGACCACGGCGTCGCTGCCGTGTCTGAGTGTGCACTGGACGATAGAGTGTAGTGATTTGATATATTTAATATCGGCCGTGTAGTGATTTGATTGTACATAGTAATCGCATCATGTGTATCGTTCAATGGCTTTCCGTATTGGTGTAGTATGTAGGTCGTGTAAAAGCTCCATTGTAAATAATAATCGCACCACTTAATTGTACCGTGCCATGGTTTTTGGTTCGGCATGAAGGCGGCGAAAAGAGTGCAGCGTTCGATGACTTTCGTTGATCATGAATACTTTTGAGAATATGTCTAGATCTGTGATAGTCACGAATTCGTTTAATCGCTGATCCTTTTTAGCGCATTTTCTCATTTACGGAAAAAATGCCCTATTGTGCTCGTCATGTCCGTCTGTCTGTCCGTGACTTCACGTTTTCGTCGACGAGAAAATGCGCTCTCTGTCACTCACTGCAGTGAGTACTAAGTTATTTCATTATTTTCATTCAGCTTGCAGCTTGAACTTACATATCAAGTGTCAGTGCAGAATCGACGATTTCTGTTAGAACACACCTTCAGTCCTAAGGTTAATCATACATTCATTTCTTACATACCTGGTATGTATACTGTAAGCTTCATATATCTGTATGCTTCATATGAAAGCTTCATTTTCTTACTGATGTTGCAAACTGTGCAATCGTTCGCAAATTCCTTCTACTTGTTGAACTCTGATTACTTCCTTCAAATTTACACAAATTAGCTCTCATATTTCGTCGTTTCTCGTTTACCAGTTCTTTCTTTGTCTTGCCGATGAAGTTGATTAATTTTGAATGTGTCTACGCTGCATGAATAGCTTGTGCTCTTTGCTAAGACGCGTTTATGTCCGTGACTGCAGACAATAACTATTAAGAGTTCGTATATATTGTAAAGAGATATGGCGGTATCGCTGTACTCGTAGTGTTAGGTCAGGTCTTGGTTTTCGTTGCAGGTGGTTTTCAATAATATCTCTCCTCTCACAAGCGTGTATATTTATGCTATAATTACCTCAGATTTTATCCACGTCATCTTCTTGGTTCTTGAACCTGTGGAGACGCGCTTGCGCAGCAAAATTATATACGAGCGCCGTGCAGCACGCATGCCTATGAGTTGAACCGCCGCATTGACTATCTTGACTTGGAATGCAAGATTTTTTTATCCAGACGAGTTACTAATGCCTAATTACCTCTTTAGCGCGCTATATTTATTCGTTTACGAATTTTATTTAAAGATCAATTCATGCATATTTTACCATAAGCTATCTTGGCAGTTTTCAAGACTTGTTCGCATCAGTTTTCAAGATCATTTCTCTCAAAAAAGTCGTAGCTATGGATTAAATATGCCTCATTTTTTAATACAGTGGGTTATTTTAATCATATTAAAAGCTCCGCACGATCGGAAATAGGAAATAACACCTTTAGGAATTACGTTGTGGAAAATAATTCTCAAAATTTCACAGTAATTAATCTTTCGAAGCAAGTTGTATTTTATAATTCATGTGCAATCGAATATATCCAACCCCTAGTAAAATAATAAGCAAACAATTCAGTCCCTGCGGTTTGTATGGAGCGCGCCTGGTTTGGTTGTTGTCAAAACGGTACTGCTGACGCATTTCAACGAGGTTATTTCATAATTGATTAAAAATTTGTAGGTAAAATAATTTATCTATATATCATAAATGCTTAAAAATGAGCGGTACTATTGTTGGGGTGTGTAGGCAAGCATTGCAGAACACGACTGTAGCTTGCACTGGTTGCCGCACTGGTTTGTTCTAGTCGTTATCTCGGCGATTGAGGTTAGCTTTACTTTAGCGCGGTTATCGAACGTCTGATGAAAATTGCAATACAGAAACCAAGGTCTATGTACACAACAGTGAGATAGAACAGAGTACCTGATGATATCAGATTATTGATACGTGAGCACTGAGTATGACAAGACGAGTAATGTAACAACTTTATAGACCGCTTTATTGGCAATTGAATGTAAGCAAGCGATGTCTTCTAACATAGTGGGTTCATATGCTATGCAGCCGGTGGTGCTAGCATGTCTAGTATGTTTTCGATTTAGAAAAAGGGATTTTAGCTATTGAAAAATCATTCAAATGCCATTTTACTAAAATAACCTAAGGGATTAAGTATATTTTGCACAATAATTATTAACTATCAGATCATCCTCTCCAACAACGTCCATGCTCTTTATTTGTTCGAATTTGGTGGAAGCATGTCACTTTCTGCCGTACACGTCGGCTGATGTCAGCAGAAACAGTTACAACAATTAAGTCATTTAAGGTAAGGTATACAGTTTTTTATAGCTCTGTTGCACTCCCATGCTGCAGTTGTTATCGCCACCATGCAATTCTGCCCCAACTCACTGTCACTGCGTGGGTGATGGCTGCGGTTTAGGCTAAAGGCCCGTTTACACTACGGGACTGATTCGGAAGGATCAAGACTGGACTGGGACCAATAAGCCACATGGCTGGGCCTCAAAACTGGCGTGTGCGTTCAGACTACGCGCATGTGCTGGGATCAAGACTCACGACTATCGCAGTGCTAACACTCTGCCGCGCGCGACATTTCAGTTACTCGTTGGCCTTTGAAGATGGATCGTGCCAACGAGTAACTTGAAGATTTTGGATTGAAGCCGAAAAATGGTGTAAATGAATCCTCGGCACCTGCTCCAGATTTCAGGGTATCTTTCTTTCTTTTCATCTCTGATCTAAATTGATTTCGCAAAGTGTGAATTTTTTTACGAATTATTTTGATGTTCATAGACGCATCTGATTTCTTCATTTGTTCACTTATTTTTTCTCATGCTTGAAGTCTTGAGATTCTGTTTTTGTAAACCGAACTTTTTACTTTCCATAGGCAAGGTGCCTGTTTATATAACTCAATAAGCCTCTCAGTAACATCTCTGTTCCAGTCTCCGTCAGGCGACATTGCAAAGTAAAGTAAATAAACAGGTAATTGTGTGTAAATAGGGTGTGACTAGGAGCGACAGCAACGTACAACCTACTCAGACGGCAGTCAAAGCGACACTCCCGAGATGAGTGGCTCATCAGAGATGAGCGGCTCAAAAGAATGAACACTGCTTCATTCGCCGATGAGCCCGTGTCGATGGTCCGGACTGCCTCAGTCTGGACTGAAAAAGCCAGTTTTTCAGTCGTCAGTCGCGCAGAGTCTCGTAGTGTGAACGGGCCTTTAGGGTTTATAGGTTTCAAGATTTTGAATGCGTGAAGAAGCTTGGTTGCTATACATTATATAGCTTCGAATTATTTAGCTTGAATTTCTACTTAAATCGCATCTTTTGTTGCTCCATATATTGCTTCAGAAAAGTTCATCTGATACAATGCAAAATTTTTTTTTGAATTTCATACTACTTGACCAATACAATCACAACTGGCAACGTGTTGATACCATCGAGACATATTTCATAGATGACATTTTAGAGAATAAAATCATAAGGAAAATGCTGCGTGGCATTTATATTTATATGATATATGTACTATGTTCGGAGGTTCTGAGTGGTAATAGGTTTGTTGTAGCAAATGAATATATCGTCATAGATAGAACTTTCCGTTTTTAATCCCGTAAGTCTTTTCGTAATGTGAGTTTAATTGTACTCTGATAATTTCACATCTGCTCATTACTAGAAGGCAACTTTTATTTCTCGTGCAGAAAGGCTATTTTTTCCAGCATTTTTCATAACGACTATTCTCCTTAATATATCCATTAATTATGTCTCGTAGGTATAGTTGGTAGTAGCAAAGTCGTCAAGTACAGGGTGCGGCGTGGGAACTTACTCTTTTAAAAAAATCACAAAGTAAAAAGTATTAAAGATAGCGTTTTAATTCTTTCTTTTTTACAAAGAGCTACATTTAAAGTTTCGTTGGGTTTACTTACAAGTTTAATTCTTGAATATTACATCTTGTAGGTGACCTCCATGCTGTTCAATACATTTTGTTCCTCTCTCGACCACTGCATGGTCGCAACTGAACTGAGTGGACGAAAAACTTCATAGCCCGCGCACCATATTGCGCATGGCGCCACCTTCCTAGGACTAATGGCCGCCACGTGGCGCGCAATTCAAATAAGTAAGTTCCCGCGCCGCACCCTGTAGTTTTTAATCAGGATAAAACTATCTAGGATAAAACTATTTAGGAAAGAAAGTTCTGATGCCTTTGTGTATGAATAATTAAGTTCCATTATAGTATAGACTAGTATAGTATAGTATTAATCATTATTTAGAGTTACCCTCTGACCATGCCAAAATTATTATTTGGGGTAAAATTATGAAACTAGTAACTACACATAAATGCTTATATAACCCATCTATTTTCTACTAATACTGAAGATGATAAGGTGGAGCTTTGAAACTTGGAACATATATTCTGATGATCTTTTATGATGATTTTTGCCCATTGTGACCTCTGAAAAAGCTATCTGAATTTTAGGTAGAATTTTATAGGTATGCTATTTTTTCATATTTTTGAAAATTTTAAACGACGCTCGATTCATGAAGAAATCGACCAAGGGGTCTGAAATTGTGCACACATCGTTTTTTTTCACATTCACTAACTTTTCCGCACTATTGTGAAACCGAACTCCAAAAAGTTGGAAAAACCCTCCGGCCTATATAGAATACACACTGGGGTTACAAGAAAGAATTTTGCGTCAATAAATTGGAGATGTTTAATTATATTCTTCATCAAATGATGCATACGTATAGAGAATTAATTGTACTAGCACACTGAAGAGTTACATTTAGTTAGCCACCGACGCATACCAATTAAGCTGTAAACTTCAAGTTTGATCCATAGTATACGCACGCACACAGGCTTAAACTTGCTGCTTGATGAGATGGTTTTGCCACTCAAATCCCAAGGGGAAACCCCGCTTCTCTCGTACCATTAGCTAACATAATTCGCACGCACGGCTATCTTTATATTTACATATTTTCATAGTTTTTGCGTGTCTTTGAAGCGTGGGGGCCGTAAATATAGGGGCTATTGTGGACGATCCGATACTTATCGTTCAATGTAAAATGTGTGTTTGAACGTGCCTTTCTGTAGTTATCATCGATTAACTTTATTACTATCAACGAAATTCGGGTTGAAGATGTTTTAATAAAATTGTAGGGAGCAAGAGGGATTCCATTAAACTCAAGTCTAACCTGCCAATTTTTTATATTTACTCAGTTGTTTTATAAATTCTATTCTGCTTGAAATTTTATAATTTTAAGGCAGAACTTGGAGTTTTCTTGCAAAAAAACTGTAGTACTCGTAACGACAAAGCTGCTGTAAGTGCCTGTAGTTGGAGCGGTGGGCCAAACACCAAAACTCGTAGCAACTTGCACGAGAGCTTTCATTTTTAGTCCATCTCTATTTGCAAAAACTGCTGTAATTCCAGTAGAAATAATTCGAGGAATCGTTTTTAAAGGATTATGGCAAGGGTTTATTGAGATCCGAGAACGTGTTTACAGGTGGAAACTCGTTTCAGGGAAATTCGCAAATATGAGGAAGTGATCCAGATGGCAGCGGAAATTATTACTTTAATTATTACTTTAAGGTCATGAATGTCCTCTTGCTAGAAAATTTACCCTGCAAACGTTATTCATGCGTCAGAGTTTGTTTTTAATTGCATTCCTTCAGTGCATGTGTATCAGTATAATTTTGTCCGCCTTATTCATGAAGCAGTGAGCAGCTAGCTGTAATTCCAAAGCCTCAATTAGATCTTGGTCCATTGATTAAAACAGTTACTCCTGCGCGTCGGATACGACACAGAGCTATAGAGAGGTCTGCCTGACCTGTTACTGGTAGTATTGCGCATATCTCTTCAAGTACATACTTCCCTTTTGCCACCCTGCTAAGATGCGCAGTACTTTCATGGTTAGGAGCCAATCCTAAGAAATCGTTACGGTCTTGCAGTGTTCGTGAATGCGTACACCTATTGGCAACCAGGGCCTGATGCATTTTTCAGACAATCTTCTCGGCGTTTTGAAGTATATTGCAAGTTTGAAACGGTGTTATTGTCGAGTAATGCAATTTGATCTACTTCCTCATTGTAATGTTATTTAATGGAAATATCTTTGGGAGATCGGTCTGAGATTGGCGTGATGAGTATATATGAACATCAGAGCCGCTTATGAAGAGTATACGCTATACATGCAGCCTTACATTTGAATGAAGTAACTTACAAATAATTTAGTTTTAGATGTGTGATATTACTTTGTATCTTGCTGTGGATCGCTATGCCTGTCTCTTCATCCGTATTTTAGCAATTTCACCTCCCCTTCGTGCTAACATAGTCGAGTAAACATAAAGGAGGCGTGCATACTTATTTAAGTTTAAAGTTTATCCTTGTTATTAGGCGGTTTCGCCTTCAGCATCGATGAGAGAGAAAATGTGCGGCCATAACAATTTCTCAAACTGTAATGATAGGGCCTAGCGATATATACCTTGAGAAGATGTAAACGCCAAAATGTTTATCTGCAGCAAATCTGAAGATTGAAACACCACTCAGAGATTTTTTTAGATCCTCTGCTCTCAATCACTCAATTTTAACAGGTGTCTGTTTATAGTGTTGTCGGAGCGATATTAAAATGCAATCAGCAAGTGGAAATTACTGCGATACATATTAGAAGTATTAATTTGTATTTAAATGAAAAGTATTCATCAATGAATGATTAAGTATGGATCCATGGCAATTTTTTCCTTGAATAAGAATGAATCATTTGGGATTTTCTTTTAATATCAAGCACTGCGAAGTTAATTAATAATTTTCCTTTGCATAGCAGATATACTTTTTGAAAAACATCAGCAGCCCATTCGAGTGGAGCTAATCTGGTATCTTTTCTGTCAAATGATAAAATTCATTAGCCAGTAAATTGAGGTTCGTTATTTTTTTCCAAAATATTTATTTCTTGACAAGCATACAAGAGAAGATCTCAACCTGCTCTAAGCCGCGTGCACCTGTACTGAAATTGGGATATTTACAAAAACTAGTATACGTTTGTGTTGTTTTGTGTCATTTTACATCGATTTTCTGATTTATGTGCATCTTTGAGGGGATGCTTGGTTATTTATTATTGAACAAGTCCAACAAGTGTTTAGTAACTTTCTCGTGAATTGAAGCTCGCAACCATTAACGGTTTCTTATATAAGTTAAATAATGCAAATGATTCGATAAAATGATATCAATGAAGAAAAACACGAATGGTTCAACAGAAGTAAACCTACGATTGGGTCTGTAGACACCAATTGATGGCATATCAACTGGTTCAGCCAACATGTCGTTGCTGAGCTTTTTTGAATGGATAAAAATTGTTCACGCTAATCGTTTTATAAGTCTTATCTCGATTATTTAGATGAAGTGTAGTTTCCTCTGCGGGTAAAATCTACAATTCTAGGAAGTTTGTCTCGAATGTAACCAAAAACTTTACTGTCTCAATTGAGCAGATTCAACTCAACGTTTTCATCAAAGCCATTCATTTATTCATAACTATCTGCCATGGTATCACTTAAGCTCTTATATTTATGATATGAATTAGTATCAAGTATTTCTCATTAAAAATCGACTGCCAATATAAAAAATAACTTTCACCTCTGAGATCAGTGGCAATTGTACACACCTAATTTCTACAACATTCTTAGATTAACTTCTTTAAAAATATTGTTTCATCGTCATAAACAACTTGAGGCCACTTCTGTCCTTACATTATTGGAACGATGGTCGCATGTGTAAATACTTTTTTAATCGACGACGCAAGCGTTGACGACTAGTGTTTAGAATTATCTTAATTTTTCTGTCGACACCTAAAGCGAATCTTCGATTTCATCTTATCCAATACCTGGTACCGAATTTCATGTTTTTCACGTTGATCGACCAACAGTACCCTACTCGAGTTTTCATGGGGCAATGAACCATACAGGCCTTGCATAATATGGCCAGACAAATTAGACTGCGCACACGGCGCCAGTTGGTATGTAGTATACGGCGCGACTACAGCATGCGTGGTCTTGATGCTGTTGTTTGTGCGTCATGCCAAGCGCACGAAGCTTTCTTAGCTCGGCTGCTGATATAGTGTGAGGCTAACGACAGAGGCTGCCTTAATAGATTTAATAAACACAAAATGCGAGTCATAAATGAGGTCATTTTCTGCACGTATACAAAAGTGGGAAACGTTCTTGAGAATTATTTGTACGTGCGTTTTTTGATGAGCTTGCCGCCGAGTTTTCTTATGCATTGATATCTATGGAAAGCTTTTAAGTATGGCTATTTCGTTACAAAAATGTTCAGTGATAAAAAATGCATAATAATGCAACAATGACTGCACATTTACTGCTCGTTGCAGTATAAGCCTCCTAATTTACCCTATCTGCTTCATTTAAATTGGTAAGTTTCGCACACCTTTTATTTATTTATGCACCGAATTAAAATCAGCAAACTGAGTCTTGAATTTTGTTTTAATTTTTATCGTCGTGAGCTTCATCGCCGAGCTTATTAATTGTAAATGTTTTTATTCGCCAAACAAGAAGAAAGTTCCCTTCATCACTGAAGTATGGAATTTATATGTATTATTCGTAGTTTCTTCGAATTGATCTCTTATATGTAGAGCGGGGTTTCATTCTATATTTTCTATATTGCAAACTTCAATTCAAGAGAAAGGTAATTAAAAAGGGTCGCGCTCGATATAGCAATCCACATACTTGGCACGTGAATCTTAACGGCCGAAAGCGCGCACGGCGTGATGTTTGACGCGGTTTTGCTGTATCATAAATACTTCATAAATATTTGATCTAATAAATTCCCGTGACTTCAACCGAAAGCAGTTGAACAAACTCATCGGTCAGACTACCAAACAAGCTGCAACACGTAGTGATATAGTCTAATATTAGTGTTGGAACAAGCTCTGCTAACGCATTTTACCTGAAACTTATCGTTATGAAGGTAAAACATGCAGGAAATTGACTAAAATGAACTTGTTTGCTGTTATTATTACAGTTAAGTTGCAACAGCGGCACAGTATTATGTACATTATTTGATGTACAGTATCGTGTTAGTACTGTTCGGCTTGCAACTACGGCCGGCAGCTCAAAAGCAGATATGTGGATGCACGAGCTGAACACGCGCATGTTTCGCATGTAGAACATGTTTCGCATGTAGAACACGCATGTTTCGCATGTAGAACATGTTTCGCAACAGCATAAGACAAATATTTGGCAGTTGTGGGGCCGTAGAGCGTGGCGTCGGCTGACGCGCCGAGCGCTGCGTTTGCATCAGAAAGTTCGCTGCCGGAGGAGCTGTAGCTGGGCGCGCCTGCGCCGTTCTTGCGTCAGCGCTGCTACAGCGACAGGCTGCGCGCTGTCTCGCCTGCCGGGCTAGATCGGGCGCTGCGAGACTGTGGCGTTATCGGGCGCTACTTTTGAGCGAGACTGTGGGGAATGTCTATACACAGTCGGGAATGATAATTCCCAATTGTGGTTTATGGGTAGACTATAATGATTATAAAGATAGCATTAAGGCGCTTCCTGTAATGGCTCATGATGAACGACGTGAATAATATTCTTTGAAAACGTTTTCATTACGCGGACGTTGATTTCATTAGAATTTTTCGGACTTTTGTTCACTGCTTCGGAGAGTGCAGCGTATTACACTCAGGATCTCCTACAAGTTGGATTCGAGGTACCATAAATTAAGTAACTCATAGATCTGTTACTCAGAACAGGACTCCTAACCTTGAGTCTCTGTCATTTTACGTGATCATGCACAGTTCTAAGCAATGTATACAAATGTTATTCTGCCATCATGCCGATGAAATGCATCCTTTTTGGAACAGAATCTCGCGCAATAATTGGCTTGAAAGGCAAAACTTGACCTCACTCAATGTTTTTTTGGTATCGACAGCGCAAACCCTATCCCCCAACCTTTCATTAAAAACTGTACGGGTTTGTTTTATGTTTTGTGTCAAATTTAATGGCTACTCTGAATTTACTTTATGTAGCATAACATTATTTTACCTGTTGATTTCTGACGTATAATAACACACTCGTAAGTGTGCAATGTAACTCTGGGACAGCTGCTATGGCTCATTGCAGCTCTCTGATATACGCCCTCTCCAGCGCTCTGTAGTATGCACTTGCTCTTGTCATGCTTAGAAATGACAGGTTTTGTGGCATCATTGCAATAACAACAGGCTCAATAATATATCTCCTGACATCATCCAGAGAAGTATTCGTTTTAAGTGTTCCGGCATCATTACAACAAGAACTTTCTTCTAATAAAGCGACTGACGTCAGTATATTCCTAAAATTCTATCGTCTTATTTTCTTTGTAGAAAAAATTCTTAACATATAGCATGTTTCCACATTAATAAAATTAAAGTTTTTTAAATTCGGCTTAGAATGAATATTTCTATCTTGTGCTGTCATTGAGATTTTCTAAGTTTATCTAATTAAAAGATATTTCAGAAATATTTAATTGTTATATGCATTAATTTTCGGGGAATCGGAATTTTGCTCATTCGCATCGTTATTGGCGGTATGGTCAATTTGTATCTGGTAAATAAATATGATTTCTAGGTAGAAATTTATTCTAGCGAGTGAAATTAATGAGATTATTGATGCTCTAATTTCTTAGCTAAATGCACCGTCTACTCCAAAATCCAGCATTGTGTCAAAATTTCACGAACTTAATCTATCCGTACTATCTATAATAAAATATACTCACTCGCTATAGAATATTTTTTTAGATTGTGCGCATGGATTTGTGGCATTACTATTACTTTCCTAAGACTTTGTATTCATATACGTCTGAAATATTCTTTAGGTTCATATAAGTGTCAACTGGGTGCTCAAGTCCACTTCTCCGCTTCTGCCATGCAAAATAAATGTCAATAAAGTTATTTATTGCCGTGCATTTAATAACTTTAATAAATAACATCGCCGTGCATTTAATCGACGAATTTAATTACGAATATCGCGATCTCTGCGGCAAATGGGTCACGACACAATACTGGGTTTACACTCATTTCCCCGCGTATTTTGAACACAGATATTGTTGCGATTTAAAACTTTGCATGGATGGTTGCTCGTATTTAGCATTTGAACATCCGCGCTGTTTTAAAAGTAGAGATGCTGAAGTAGCAACGTTTGAAATATCTTTGTTTTGTATTACTTCGAAGTTTAATTATTTGGATGGTTATAAAGCTGGCTGTTGCTAGGCGGAGGTCCATTGCTAGGCGAGTTGGTAATTAATGATCCTGCGTTGTGATCGTGAGTGATGGTTGCTCTGCATCATCAGTCCGGTGGCCGAGAGCGCGGCGGCTCTCAATGGCAATATCGCCGTTAGCTCCAACTATGCTCAAGTTTCCCCTAGCAACAGCACTCAGTCCCTCACTGTCATAATTTAGAGCGTGTTTGATTGTCGATGAAGTTTTGGCTGGCTAACTCTCCTCGAGGTTTTTTAGCTGTTGATGTGGTGCCCCAATTGATCTGTGAAATTTTTCGTGATCGGGCACATTCATGGATTATTAATATATGTTGCAGTCACGACCGATTGCATTCTTGCCAAAATTTTGGGATTTAAACGTTCAGATTGAGAATTTTCTCGTTCGTCATGTGATGCTGAAAGGCTAAGAAGGCACGTATTATAAATCGTTAGGTTGTATTTCTAAATAATTGTATTCGAGATTTCATCATCCTATCAAAAGCCAATGAAGTAAAATCGTGCATTAGCATTCTTCGTAAAAGGAGCTGTTACGCAATTTTCAAATGGAATAATTCACAATTAATTTTTTTTCTAGTGCTTAACAGATGCTCGAAATTTCTGACAAACGACTTTTTTTCAAATTTTGAGAGATATATTTGATTAGCAAAGCCGTGAATCTGCTGAAAATGTCAAATTCGCGATCTTTATTGCACGAACATCGTGATGCCTGTGAATAACGCATAAGTCATACAAAACATTCAAAAGCAAACAGGAACATACCATAATTTTTCGGATTTAAATCACTAATTTTTTTCGTAGTATGAATTTGTGTCCCACTATCCTGAATGCAAATTTTAGGATTTTGTTTTACGTTAAGTACCTCAAAGTAAATATAGATTTCACAAATTAATGAGAGAAGTAAAATTTTTATTATCTTGTCGCTTATCAAAAACAATGTCTTACTTTCAATGTTTGAACCATGAAAATATGTTAATGGCATCATAAAAGCACAGCAATGATAGCGATGGGAAGTTGACTGTGATTTTCGACTGATTTACGAAAATAAAAAATCGTTGAAGATACAGCGCCAAGAATTCGAATCACTCGTGCGAGACATTTTTCATATATATCAGGTTTCCGCACTCTGCTATTGAAGGCGTCGCTTTTTAGCCATGTGATAAATCCACACGCGCTCGAGATCGCCTGAGATTAATTTGGGATCAAATTTCAAACCAATCTCTGAACCATCGATAATATATATATATATATTTATATACCTGTGGGATACAAACATGTTAATTAAATTCTTCAAATCTTTTCGCACCCGAACGATCAGGGACTTATTGATGTTCATCCTGTTTTCAAAATATTCTCCTAAATGTATTTTGGTTGGTCGTGTGCAAGTTTGATTTGTGATCAAAATGATATGTTTTCAGTAATTTTTTCTCCATTATATTGTTGGGTTTTCCGCTCATTGTCTGCACCTTTTCTTGCCTCCAAATCCGATGTGTCAAACAATTCGTGTTGTGGCTCGAAAAAGTATGGATTTTGTGAACAGCGTTCATATTTTCAAGGAAAAAAATGAACGGAAACTCAAGAGTATGAAATTTCTTCTGTACCGTCAGGCGACATTAGTAATTTAAAATAAAATAATGATCCAATTCCTTCCGAATCCTCTTAAATAATGTTTGATCGATAAAGTTTGACTTGGACCAAGTTAGTTACAACTTCTTGGCAGCAAATCTAATATAGATGAGGCTGCTGACAATCATCCATAAACCTCCGATGATGGATGCAACTTAATCTTCTCGTTCAGCCATAATCTGCTGATCAAACAGCTCATACTGTGTATTCTTCGAGGCTGTATCGGCTTCTGCTTCAAGTTGCGTATTGAGGATATTGATACTTCCTGGTTGATGGAACTTCTTCCAAATTCCTCAAGCAAGGCATTTAGCTGAGTATTTTTTTCAGTCATCTAATCAGAAAAAATTTTCTTTTATGCTTTCCTGAAGAACGGCGATAGATTTGCCTGAAATGATTTCTAATGCTTATGCATTTCATGTACAGAAAAGATATTGTTTTGCGTTTGACTTCATTATTATAATATTATTTCATTTAACATTATGAAAATGTCCATAGCGATAGTAAAACTATCTTTTACTCTTTAACGAGGTTAGTAACATAAATGGAGGCGTAAAAACAGATAACCTTTAATAACTAATAATAATATAGTAATGTAAAAGTATTCCACTGTTTCTATATATAATAATAATAGTATTCCAACTATTAAGACCAATTCCGGTGCCCTTGATTGAGGAACTTGGAAAAAACCAATACGTAATACCTTAAAGCAAAGGCAATGGGGACTACACATGCAGAATCTCAATTTGTACAGGAAAAGACTGGATACGCCGTAGCTTGTCCACCTCTGATCTAATGAAAGAGTTTATCCCCTCTCAACTCCAAAAAGAACCTATCTCCAATATCATTACCTATTTTATGTATTACATGACCTATTTTATGTGTGTATTTCTCCGTATGTCCAACAGCGTTTTTGTCTTCGCTTGTAGCTCATCAAATAATTTTTTTTCACATTTTCAATGCCCATATCACCGTCGATCAGAGCGTTGCATTTGCTTGTGCGTGCTTTATATATATTTGAAAATATTTGTTTAATATATATTGGTAAAAATGAACACTATAATATTGGTATAATAGATTCAAGTATGTGAGTAAGCTGTTAATATTTTTACATCTGAGCAGGTGAACAGTTTGCGGTGTTATGTTGAGCCTGTTTACATTAGGTCGCTCGCATCAACTCTCATTTTGTGTCGTTACGAGCACATTAGTACATGCAAAAGCCAATATGAGCTTTAAAGTGTTTGCAATTAATTGTTCAAAAATATCTTTTACATGCAGAGAAACTTCCATTTTATCCCGTGCTCTGAGTGAGGCCATGAATGATTTTATAGCAATAATAAACTTTCCAGTACATAGGCTTTCAAGTCATGTCAGGTGTTCCGTCTCAGTGTCTGAGCTCTTAATGTCAGTCATCTATTATTATGGCTCTGCGATAAGGAAGTCAAGCTCGTATTCTACTAACATGTCTCATTAGCCGCTCAGTGCAGTGCTGCTTGCGCATTCATTGACCAAGCCTTATTTATTCATCGCTTCCATCCATTAGCTTTAGATTGCTCTTTGTTCTTCAGCACCTCGGCCTGGCGGATCTGGATCAGACTCTGGAGGACATCCTCGCCGAACACGTAGAATATGTCCAGAAGTCCGTAGATGTTTTCTGTGCACTCATGGAGAACGAAGTGTTCTGGGGAGCCGAGGAGCGACATTACATCGGCATCATGGTTCGTTTTATTGAGTTTAGTCTGTTAAACCTCGTCATATTAGTAGGAAGGACACTGCATTTCCTTCTTGGATTTAATGAAAGTCAATGGTTTAATCCTATAATATCAGTCGGAGCGATTGAATTTACGTCCATCTCAACTATTCTGGACATTAATTTTTCGAATTGAATAAAATTACAACCATGAAATTCGAATGTAACAGTAGAAGCTAACAGCCAATAAATTGAGATGCGATCGGGTGAATATAAAAGAGTTGAGAATAATTGATTCACTCACATTTATTGTAGGTTCGAAATTGTTTCTGAACATTTTTTTGCTCACACGTTTATTTTTTAATCTCAATATAAATTATTCGGAATAAAGTTCCCTTAAATAAGAACTTTCATGGCTCATGTCATACGTTAGTAATCATCACGCAATGAAGGGCGGTTTTATAGCCTGCATGCCGGAATAAGCGTTCGATATTTTCAAACAGACTATCATTTTTCTAGCCAAATTTTTGAAGAATTTTCGTTCCTTTAATTCGTGATAATTTTAACGAGGAATATATATTAAGCGTGAGGTTTGGGGTACAGGCCGCGTGTCGCCACAAGTGTTCAGTGTTGGTGTCGGAGCAACGTTCGCGGTTCTTGGAGTGCGGTGGTCCAGAACATTGGCTGGAGGGCCTCCATAACGCCCCTTACCGCCTCCAGTGCCTACACCAAACTAATGTCATCCTCGCTCACCGTCCATGGATGTTCAACCGAGCTCACATACAAGTAAATCTTTGAGTTATACTACAGCGTTTTGTAGATGACTGACTTAATTCTTCTAGTGTCTCTGACGGAATTGCTATTTGATTTTGAATAATTCAAATTTTTAGTTAAGGTTCACTTAGTTCATAAATCTGTGTTGTCGGAGGCTAATGTTGAAAAACCTGTTTAATTCAACGTTAGCTTCGGTGCTAATATTTAATATGCTTTTGGGCAGCTGTGTTGTCGTTTTGTTACGACGATCTCCATTAATATCAATGGACGTTGCTTTTTTTGAGAACGGCACCGTTAAGTAAATATTGATTTAGGATGCTGCAATAATGCTGAAGTGAAACGCTCTTCGTAACATTTTCCAAATACCATTGATTCATGAGTGATTCTCGATTCTAAGACTTACTACTTTGAAGTCTATTCATACTAAGGCGAAATTGAGAATGAATAAATAAATAAATAGTTTTGCTGAACATACATTTCATCACATGATAATATTAATTGTTATTTTGGGCAGCAATTAGTGAAGTCTGGCTTGAGCTTACCGGAGGTGGTCGTGGCCGTGACGATCATGGCTTACTTCCATGCCATGTCGAGCATGATTCATGCCCTGGGCATCGAGGCTGTGTCTGGCGACAACCAGTCCATGTATCCTCCTATCCCTCTTGTGAGTGCTCAGAAGTATCCTCTCATTCCTCTCGTGAGTGCTCAGAAGTATCCTCCCATTCCTCTCGTGAGTGCTCAGAAGTATCCTCCCATTCCTCTCGTGAGTGCTCAGAAGTATCCTCTCATTCCTCTCGTGAGTGCCCACAATTATCCTCCAATTCCTCTTGTGAGTGCCCACAAATATCCTCCAATTCCTCTTGTGAGTGCTCAGAAGTATCCTCCAATTCCTCTTGTAAGTGCCCACAAGTATCCTCCAATTCCTCTTGTGAGTGCCCACAAGTATCCTCCAATTTCTCTTGTGAGTGTCCACAAGTAACCTCTCGTTCCTCTTGTGAATGCACACAAGTAACCTCCCATTCCTCTTGTGAGTGCCCACAAGTAACCTCCCATTCCTCTTGTGAGTGCCCACAAGTAACCTCCCGTTCCTATCGTGAGCGCCCACAAGTAACCTCCCATTCCTCTTGTGAGTGCCCAAAAGTCGTCTTACTTGTCACGCAACCAGCGTACGTACAATCAACGTTTTCATCCTCTGAATCAAAAGAAAAATAATATCTTTGTCGCCTTTACTTCTTTACCTTCATGTTGTAAGCGTGCAAACGCGCCAACATTTTGCCCGGATCTTACATGGCACAACAAAATAGTGCGACATAAGACATGAATAGCAATCAACATGTATAATTCATCCTTGGGAGGTCGATTCAATTTAAACTTATTGCCCCACAAATTTTTAACGTTTAAAATTGAAGTAAGAGTTCTAGTCGCCGAACGGAAGCTAATATTCTCTTCCGTGGTCTTTTATTCAGGATATTTATTTCGTTTTCATCGAACTTTTAGTTGCGAATCTTCCCTTAAAAATTGTCACCGGATAACTATGTCCATTTTTTCCTCCAATATTCTCTGGTTTACATTGGTTACACATCAATTCTACATTAACGTCAGTGGGTTCGGGCTTAAGGTCTAACGGAGGCTTGCCCTGGGCAACCGCTTCAACTAACGAGGTCTTGCCCTGGGCAGCCTCTTGAACTAACGAAGTCTTGCCCTGGGCAGCCTCTTGAACTAACGGAGGCTTGCCCTGGGCAGCCTCTTGAACTAACGGAGGCTTGCCCTGGGCAACCTCTTGAACTAACGAAGGCTTGCCCTGGGCAGCCTCTTGAACTAACGGAGGCTTGCCCTGGGCAGCCTCTTGAACTAACGGAGGCTTGCCCTGGGCAGCCTCTTGAACTAACAAAGTCTTGCTCTGGGCAGCCTCTTCAACTAACGGAGGCTTGCCCTGGGCAGCCGCTTGAACTAACGAGGTCTTGTCCCGCAACTAACGAGGTCTTGCCCCGCAACTAACGAGGTCTTGTCCCGCAACTAACGAAGTCTTGCCCCGCAACTAACGAGGTCTTGTCCCGCAACTAACGAAGTCTTGCCCTGAGCAGCCACTTGAGGCGTGTGGGTCGGACTCGTCGCCACGGTCGTCGGAGCTCGCTAAGGGCGGTGTGGCCGTGCTGCTGCAGCGCATGGAGAAGATCTCTGCCTGCCCTGACCACGTGGCCGCCCTCGGCTCCTTATCCTCCTCCAGCAGGTATTATCTTTGTCTTGTAGATTGTATTTTATTGCAATAGTTAGTATTAACGTGTGTTTTAGAGTTGTTTTTATACATGTGCGAGGTGATCGATATTTAACGTTTCGATTTATTCAAATTGAACATTTTGTAGATTTGTGCAGTGAAACATGAGTTTTGGACCTTCACGATGAATCTTTATACCTTCAGAAAATGTGAATTTAACCATGGTTGAAATTGTAAGAGAACGTATTGTAATTATTGAGTTTTTCAATGTAACTAAATTTTGTGAAGAAATGTGCAAGGAATATGATGCCCCAGCGTATGATTCGTTTCTCTTGTAGGTCCTTTTCCACGCTCATCAATATTATTAATTAATTATAATGAATTGATTGTTAGTATTGAGTAATTTTTATTCGTAGCAATTCTTTATAATATTACAACAATAATTTTCATGTACGTACTACCCCAAATTTTTTGCTACCCTCAATTTGCATTTGTTTGAATTTTCAATGACATATTGTCATGATGCATGATGCAGACAAAGCTAATTTATGAATGAACTTGAAATACGTTGGCAGAGCGTGTTGAGTCTCGTATTCTGCTATTCTGTTTATTGTGTCTAAGATCAATATATTCTAAGATGCCACCTGAACACCCCTAATGTAGATCATTTACGTTTCAGCGAGTGCAGTGAAGGAAATTTACACAATATATCAGGCCCAGAGCTGCCTGCCGACCCAGCTCTCTTCGACACCTCCGCTGATGACAAGTATAGGCCTTTCTCCAAATACTCGCCGAATATGAACTTCATTTACAAAGATTTTTATCGAAGGGGAAACAAGAGTGATGCTCAGACTCTCAAATACCAAGTGAGGTTCTTAGAATACTTTTTTATTACTCGAGCTGCTGAACATGAAATGAGTTAGACTTTAACGCTCGCATTAAAATTTATAATGCTTACTCATTAAATAAGTAAGAAATAAGTGGTATGAACTGTTCAAAATTAACCACACCCGTTTTTCAGGAAGTTGTGTTCTAGGATGTTTTCTGTTAGATTCTTAAAAGGTTCTTGTAAGTTCATGTTTTGTCCATGTTAGCAACTCATGTACGTTTGGAAGCCATATTATTGTCCTGTTTTCATATCTTATTGCATTGAACCCTATAAATTAGATGTCCCAAGTAAGCTATTCGCTGTCTCGACCTTCCAGCACCTATGGGAAGACATGGGCTTCACTACAGTAGCTAAATTCACGTCACAAGAACTGGCAGATTGTCTGGACAGCAAATTCCGGACGGCGTCAAGCATGACGTATCACACTTGCGGCAACCGCAACAACGTCAACACTGCGCCCTTTAGACGCGCCGTCTGGAACTACACGCAGTGCCTCTTCGGCATCCGGTGAGATCATGTTAAGCAATTTTATGTGTTGCTCAGATGTGAAAAATTTTCTTATCTTTGAGGGAGCTTTTTCTGTAAATATAAATAGTAATAGTTTTTTGAACAACTTACTAATGAATATTCTATTTTTCCCATAATTTGCACTTGCGCATTTGCGGATTCCGCACATGAATCTTAGACGTTTTATCTTGTATTAATTGAGATTAGATTTTCAATATTCGCAACTTGCGGGTTGATTTGCGGGTTGCTAGACTTCTTCTCAGATTATATAAAAAAGGCTCTTATCTTCAAGTCACCGTCAAGTGCTTCGGCTTAATTTGTGTCTACGTTGATATTTCTCTCGTTCTTGTATTATTATTATTGAAATGTTTCTTGACTGACGTTGATCCGACGATTATGGGCCGAAATATTGTTAATGGCCGAAAAAAACAGTTGTATTGTGTGCAGACGTGACGATTACGACTACAGTCACGTCAACATGTTGCACTAATTGTTGTATTGTGTGCAGACGTGACGATTACGACTACAGTCACGTCAACATGTTGCTCGAACGTCACCTGAAAGTTTTCCTGAAAACCTTGAGTGTGGCGCCCGAGACTTTCCCTGACGACCTCAAGCTCCTGCCGTCCATACTGAAGGAGCTCAAGCCCAGCGAACAGGTCAGGCCGGCAGTCTTATTCCAAGTCGATGCGTCCCATCTTTCCATCTATATTTCCAGTTACCTTTTACTCCACCATTCCGACAATTATATTTTCTCTCATCATCAAGCCTAATGCTAACAAATTTTAAGGTTCTAACCTTCTGATACCATAATGGTAGACTACAAATGCTGACTTGCTATGGGAGTAAATTGTAGGGAGAAATTCTTTCTAGATCGTTCAATTAAATCTTGCGATACTAGCAGCCAAATGATCTACTCGCAGCTTCTTACTTAGACTTAAACCTTCCGACTTTACGAAAAGCGTTTCTTGTTGCAAATAAGTAAGACATTTTTTATTGATTCAGCTCGTAATTATCATACTACGTAAAAAAATTAATTTATCATTACATAAACTGCCAATCGTGTTAGTTTTTGTTGTGACTGAAAAAATTTTTCGTTTCTCTGTTGTAGATTTAAACCCATCAAAAGATCGTTTGCCCTATTAAATCTTTTTAACTTAGAAATTCGATGGCAATGATACAGTTTGCTTAGGTTGTGTTTTCTGCTCGTATTTTATTTCTTCATCCAAAGAAGTGGTTGACTGCTTGCGGTATGATGTGTCGTCTTTCACTTCATGAAGTGATGAATAGAATACAAATAACCGCAGCCTATGCTAATCAAAACTTAGATTCAATAATGTGTGGAAGTATTTAAATAGTTCAGTTGATTTACGCTCTATTGATTGTGTTGTTCATATCGAAAGACTATTCCCAATATATTGTGCATCTTTTTCTGTCTCTTTTTATTTTCGTCGCAACCAATGGTATACTTGATAATTGATCCTCAATTTATTACGTCTATCCCCTGCGAACATAAAATTGCTTCCATTTGCATTAATGTATATTTTTTGTGGCAGGTTCACGTTGTGATCTTGGCAGCTGAGGCGCGTCTGCAAGCTGAGATGGTTTATGCGATGTTGGCTATAGAGCGCTACTATGTATGCGGATAAATAGATCATAGCTTAAGTGTACGATAAGATATTCAGCGATCTTCGTGGCATGACAATTATGTAGCGTGGCAAGTGTATGTACATGCGTTTTGGATTCAAGCTCTTTAGTGCTGGTTTCAAATATTGATCAAATTCGTCGTAATTGAGATTGAAACCTTGTCGTGTTTTGTTGAAAGTATTGTCTTGAGGAGTAGGATATAATTAGTGTAGTGTAAACCTCTGCTCGCTGACGCTTCGATGATATTGTAAGTCTTTACCGCCATCTATATTGTTTCGTTTCCACTGTGGACCGCATTTGGATCCCCGAAACCAACGATGTTTTGAGTTTGTTAATGTGATTCCTTCCCCGATTATATTCTTGAACAAATCGCGATATATTTTAAGGATATTGTCTATTGCAGTTAAATTCTTCACTGTTTACATTTGTTTGTAGCGTGTTCCTTGTGAAGTCCCGTCCGGTGTATGACGAATGGTTCGCAGGACTCATGTAGAGTGTGCACCAGCTTGTATCGCAGCTAAAAATACCCAAAAGATATTCTATTTTTCGCAGATGTATTCACATTTATTATTATTCAAACGATTATTAGTAATTAATGCGACGGACTTATTTATTATTTAAATAAGTCAGTCGTATTATTAGCATACATAATTAGTATTGTCAGTGGTAGAACTTTTGTGAATTCTACGAAGTCGTAATTACTTTGTCTTTCATCGTTGTTGGTAGCTTTTGCTACACTGGACTTGGACAACTACCTAGAATGTCTGCCGTCAATGCTGATTCCTGATGATGCAGTTTCCATGTATTGTAGTTAAAGCACAAATAACCGAACGCTTCCTTTTCAAGAGCTTCACATTCTGCACAGATGTTGGCCAAGTGTGCTACTTTTGTATAAAATATAATTCTGTCGAAATTAAATCACCTTTTTCTTTCAGAGACATAAATCGTCGTTTGGTGCTAACGTTTGTTCTTTTCTAATGCGGTCAGTCCAGATCCACTTCAAACACCAAAAAGCAGCATCAACCCAGTCCAGATTAAATGGCTGCATGCATGCTTTTCTTCCTCAAAGCAAATTATGGTTACAAAGTCTTCATTTTTCGCCGACTAGTGCGAGAAAATTTTATTTTGGTGTGATGCTATTGTGACCTGCACTTGTGTGTTCTTAAACTTTGCTGGAAACTCAGTGTAGAATATATTTAAATCCTTCAACTTTCGCCTTTTATGAATATTCAGTTGATAAGATCAGTTAGGTTGGTGATATCTCAGTATATTAATTTCTATTCATAAGAGTTCTGAAGTAGGTAAAAATTCAATTCATACACTAATATTTTCAACTCAGTTTAAGACTGGGAAAAAATTTTACGTCGGTACTTGTTACGTACGCAATTATTTGAGAACAGACGCGATCAATGAAGATGAATCTTGCAGCGATGGATTTATGTTCATTTGATCTTTAAAAACATCGTTTCCATAATTATGCTACTAATTTTTTGCTCAATTAAAATAAGAATTCTTTTAGAATTTAACAATATTGTATTAGTTCCTGTAATGATCAAGAGTTTCATTGTAATTCTATTATGTACATTGCACAATTCAACGATTCGATTTGTTTAGCTTTGGAAATTTATTCCTTCAGTCTTTCTGTTCGGGTTTTTACTGACTGTATGGAATTCGCTAGTAATGTTCAATTTGAATTAGTTAATATTAGATTGCCCTGTGTACGTCGGGCCTGCGTTGGTGCTATTATTTTGTGTTTTACCAATTGACACAGGTTAACTTTTATTTTCAGATATAAATAGTGAGAACTGGTAGATTTTAAGTCTGCTGGACGCTTTAGATGACGGTAGATGCCTTCATTCATTATTATATTTAAAGAGGAACACATTTTAGGGAGACTTGTCTGGAAGCTTTTGGCTATTTATTTTTCGTATTGTGCTGAATGTTCGTTCGTGGACGCACTGTTAGAGCTGCCATTTCTGGGCACGCGTTTGTTCCGGAAGAGTTGCTAAATTATTTAGCCTTCCCGGCGCGCGGGAACTGTCTTATTACTGTCACGCTATTGTTTTCATTCACTTAGAGAGCAACTTGACATTTATTCGGGGAATCCAGACGTGAAAACGCAACAGGACCGGAATATTCCTGAAACAGACAATGGCCGTGCAGAGAACTTTGAAGTAATCGGCGATAAGGTCTAAATGGGTTCTTGATTTCTAGGTGGCAATTAAACTGGAAATTAGGGACGATTTTCAAGAATTCAATCTAACTTTTTTTTTTACAATACAGAATGCTGCTTCATCGTTATTAATCACTGATTATTTTTAAGTTAGCGCCAGTAATCTCACTCAAGTTTCATGTGTCTGGAGCAAGTTTCAAGATCTGATTCTATGTCGCGACATTAATCATTTTCCTTGTTAATTTTAATATTATTCAACTTTAAGATTTTCGCAAGATCGCTTCACATTGAGAACTCTTTTGATTCAAGAGGCTTGCTGAACAAAAGCAGGAGCTGCAGGAGAAAAAAATTAGACTTCAAGCCACAATTTGTTTTCGAAATCGTACATCTGTGAGAGTACATTCAGTGCAGCTGATGCGCAGCCTACTGAATTATCATGCGCTGTGCACACATTTTTTAACACAGCCTGTGACACACAATGAAACTTCGTATTATTTATGCACCACCTACCATCACTGATGAAATGCAACAAAAATGATATAATTTGTAATTAATTTCCAGTTTGTCGACCTTAGCAAATTTCACAAGTTTAGTTGAAGATCGTACACCCACAGTAATAAAAAAACAGTATAATTCAGTGAAGTGAAGTGTTACTGTATGCAGTCGTTCAACTTCATTGTTACACACATCAAGCCGATAATTTATCGCAGCTAAATGCATAGTGTTTCATGTTGGGTTTCATATGACCTAAGATAAGCGACTATGCCCATGTGATGCATGCTCGTTTGTTTCGCACACTCGATGCTTTGTAATGATCTAAACGTTTTAATTCCGCTAAGAAAATGTATAACATTATAGGTTGGAATAAAATACTTCATTGCTGGAGTAATGTTGAAACAAAATAAATCTCCGCTTAACATATTTGTTGCGCTTAAGCCAATTTGTTGGTCTTATTATTCGAATCCTTCGATTATTTTTAAATGGTGAATTGAAAAAGTTGTGTCTTTATTCAAACGTTGAATTAATACTTGCAAAACTTCAGAAACATTTTTTAAAGAAAACGAAAAGAATTTATAATTAAACCTTGTGTTCAACATTAATATCATTTATGAATCAATTATACATAATTTATATTGAACACGTCAAACGTTTGTAATTCAGTGGCCAATAAGGACAATATATATGCATTTCAATTCTGAAGTACATTATAAAAACAATAGATAACAGTGACACTTGAGGACAACAAAGTTCAGGTCTCCTAATAACTAAGACGGCGACGACGGCCGTCCCCCGAGTCAGAATTGGCACATCTGTTGGCAAAATGGAGTGTGACGCAAAGAAGCGTCTGGCATGCTGTGATGAGACCCGCTGCAACTTAAAAAACTATTTACTTTAGGATAAGAGTGAAATTTTTTTATCAGAACGCAGGTGATGGTCATAAACTTAGAAGTCGTAAATTGTCAGTGATAATCAGAGTTTGGGGTGAGAGCCGGAGTGGATCAGTTCCCGAGTGGATCAGAGCTGGAGTGGATCAGTTCCGGAGTGGATCAGTTCCGGAGTGGATCAGTTCCGGAGTGGATCAGTTCCGGAGTGGATCAGTTCCGGAGTGGATCAGTTCCGCAGTGGATCAGTTCCGGAGTGGATCAGTTCCGCAGTGGATCAGAGCCGGAGTGGATCAGTTCCAATACTGATTTGAGAGCTTGTAAAAGACGGCGAACCAATTTGATGAATTGAGAGTTTTGTTTACGAATTCAGAATTGAATACGGTCGCATTAACATCGTCAGAGATAATACAAGAAATAACATGATTTCTAAATTCTTGAATGGAAGTTGCACGAATGCATGAAGATACGTAGCTCACTAATAAACGAACTGAAATTGGCTCTGCGAAGGTCACTTTACGGAGAAAAACACAGTTTCTTGATTGAATTATCACTTGACTCGGCGCCTTGCATCATCTATGCAGATTAAGCACTTTAAGAAGAGTGTTTGGCGTTTAAAAGATAAAAAGATCTGATTGAAGTATCCAACTATTATGGACGGACCTAAAAACTAAATCTAATCTTATACTTAAATTTGGCACTTTATACAACACTGCACAAGCAGATCACATCTAAAAATATACACAACTTGTAGGAAGAAAGCCATCGCGTGATGACATGGATACAAACATATACATACAAACCAAGAGAGAGAACGTTAGGCAGCCTCGTGAATTTGACGCTTAGGCATACCAAAACTCGAGTGCACATCATTAAATTGTAAGCCCACGAAACCGTAGTTAATTTCACTGCGGGAAGGAGCTTTCCAATAACAACTTATGGACTGACATTTAATGTCATGAATGAAAATTGTGTAAAAATATCGGATAATGTTCTTCCTAATGTAATAACAATGATTTTATTTATTTTATCACAAATTGTTTCCTCGAAAGGGCTCGGTTTAAATTATTCTCTATTTTTGAATCTGCCGCAGTAGATTAAATTATTTCAAAATGAATTGGAGTAGAACTACCGTATCTCTCGGTCTCCATTGTACCTCTTCGCTGGTGAAGTTGCGAGATCACAACCTTCTCCCTCTAGACAACGACGTGAAGAATATTTACACAACAAACATAACAATAATTCACAAAGCTGTCGACATGACATGAGTATCAACAGAAATAATTAATAAAGTAATAATGCACATGCAAACGGGAATCAATTGACATGATCTTCAACTTGAAAATTCCTCGTTCGCCCATTAATTCTAAGTTGAATGTACAGATAATTACAATCGCACCTCAACGAGTCATTTGGCTATAGAAAAATCACAATACTATTTTGGTTGGGATTTATGATAACTAACTATAAGATACTTCATGCTGTACACTCACTTTTATGGCTTTCACACATTTTTTCGTAAAATTATTAATCAAGTTCTCTTTCATATCCTCAACTCGCTTTCAGATCCCGACGAAGCTCCTGTGAGAATGCCAGACGTCCCTTGACGCTGGCCCAGCGCGCGGGAATGATGAGGTGTTGAGGTCACGGAATTTTGTGCAGCTAAGGAAGGAGCTGGACCTCTGTTACCTGGGGTCATTAGAGGGGATATGGAAGGAGATCGTGTGGCGAGAGGTGATAATGAGGGGCTAAATGATGGAGACATGGCGGGGGACGTAAAAGAGGCCTCATGACTTATTGGGGAGCGGGGAAGAGATGGCATCGACATCTGGGCTCGTATGGTGCTCAGGGCAACCGGGGCAATGGAGCGAGGGGCGACGCTCGTTAGCAGCGGTGGAGGGATGGTCTTCACTTGAGGGTTGAGAGTTTTTTTCTGAGGTTCCCGAGAATAATTTGGCGCTGAATCGTCTTTCAATCGGGCGATTTCAGAAAACACATGAGCGAGAGGCTGGTATTGAGGGCCCCAGTCGAGAAGATAGTCCCAGTTGTAAGAGCCTTGCAGTTCTTCTTCACTGTGAACAATTGAACTCAAAGAGCCGGTCATTGAAGGCTGACTTTCGTCCCCTCCAAAACCAAATGCTCGTGTGCCATCCATGATAGAACTATCTTCTTCTGATGGCACGTCATTTAGTTTCGAATAGATCAGGTTATTGATGTCTACCTCACCGGATTCAGTTGCACCTTCTTCGTCAAACATGTGCATGCTGCCAATTGAATGCGTGAGATCTTGTGACCCTTTCGTGGATTCAGTTTTAGTGGTATCGATTCCTAGGCGGGCAAGGTATTCCTGAGTATTGTGGACGGAAACATCACTCATATTATCGTCATCATGAATTCCTGAATCGGGTAGGCCAAGTCTCTCTCTGAGTTTTTGCTCCTTTATAAGAGGTCCTTCGTTGATCATTCTAATTTCTTCGTCCTCGACGTCTTCGTTATCGTCTGCACTTCCGCGTCCACTACTTGCGCTTTGACTTTGCTCGCTCATCTCCGATGTTGTGTTTCCGTGATGAGTTCGATCGCTGTGGTGATTGTATGGCAGATCATTGTAGCTCGTCGGATACTGTGACAAGTCTGGGGCGGAAGTCGGCGGTGGGTGACGGATATCGATGGTGTCAAAAGACGTGTCAAACTGATCAGGAATAACTGGCTTCCTGACGAGTAGATTACGACGGTACAGAAATAAGAACGCAGCGCCGAAAACTAAAACCAAAAGAATAAGAGCGATCAATAAGCCAATTGCCCACGTTGCCAGACCTCCGCCCTCGGTGTTGCCTCCTGTCAACGAGGTGCTGTTGCCCCAAGAACTGTTGTGATTTCCAATTGATATTTCAGCTGTGGCCAGTCCTCTCAGAGATTTAGGTTTACCTGAATTGGCAAGAAGTTCAAGTCTAATGCCTTCTTCTCTGCCAGGAGGTCTTTTGACAATAATCTCTCCAGTGGTGCGGTTTATCTTGAAAACTCTAGAAGGCGTGGTAAGAGAATAAAATACTTGGCCATCTGACCCTTTATCCTTATCAGTTGCTTCTACTTTACCAACAACATTACCGTTTTGGGCATCAAACGGCATTGAAAAATAATATATTCTTTCCGTGAACACAGGCGCATACTCGTCGCTACTCTTGACATTGACTTTTACATTGACGGTGGTAAACTTGCCTCCTGCATCAAACGCTCGGATCGAGAAATAATAATCATCACGAACTTCAAAGTCAAATACAACCTCCGTCGTAACAACACCAGTTGCAGGATCAATGCTGAATTTATTTCTGTCTTCACCCGAGGGGATGGAGTAGTTGAGAGTTCCATAAGGTCCCTTGTCCGCATCGTTGGCAATGGCAGTGAACACAGTTGTACCTACGGGGGAATTTTCCACGACGAATTCATAGTAAGTTGGAGCTGGAAAGCTTGGGGCGTTATCATTCTCGTCCTTGAGGCCAATGTATACTGTAGTTAGAGCAGAGAGGGAGTGATGACGCTGACCATCCGAAGCTCGTATGATCAGACGGTGCTCAGGAACCGTGTCGTAATCCAGCTCCTCGCGCAGGGTAATGATGCCTGATTCAGAGTCGAGGGCGAAAATTTGATCGTCATTCCCGGAGGTGATGTCATAAGTAATGCGAGCATTATCGCCAGAATCATCATCCACAGCCGATACTTGTAAAATTATTGACCCGATGTCCAAGGCTTCGCTAACGTTTACAAAATATTCTGACTGATTGAAAACGGGCACGTGGTCATTTACATCCAAAACTTCGATGACAACTTCGGAGGTCGCATTTTTCGAGGGAGAACCTCTGTCGGAGGCGAGAGCAACAAGGGTGTATTGGGATTGCTTCTCTCTGTCCAATTCCTTAAGGAGGATAATCTCGCCTGTAGACGAGGCTATTTGAAAAGTGTGATGATCGTTGCCAGAGACGATAGAGTAGACGATGTTGCGGTTGTTCCTCGACTCGTCCATGTCGGACGCTGAAACTCTCGCGACTGCCTGGCCTCTCGACGCGTCTTCCCGCACCCGGGCTCTGTAACAATAAACTGAGCTGTTTTCGACGTCCTATACATTTATCATGTACAAATACATGCAAAGAAATAATATTTGAATCCAGGCAAGGAAAATACGCTTCCTCATTGGGATTGTAATTCCAAATTCAAAAGTTGCAGTTAAAAAATAATCGAATCTTCTCAATGATTGTTAAATTTCAGAAAAAGCAGCAATAATTTACGATTAACTGAAAGTTTGCACTCGCTTGAATAATTGGATGCAAGATACACATGATAAGTTGGCTCAGATCTGATAAACCTTATATCCAGCACAAAAGTAGGAGTAAGGACAGAGATTTCCGATGGTGAGTGCAATCTCAATTGTTCTAAATCAGTCACCCTTACGTGTAAGTTTCACTGGAAAATTTCGGTGGATGGTTGTTGACGTCGGTGATCTGTACAGTGATGGCAGCCACGGATGCCATGGAAGGCTTGCCCTTGTCCCTGGCTGTCACCACGAGCTGGATGACAGGCTGGCGAGGGTTGTAGTGGTGCGACGTGTTGCTGTAAACGATCCCTGTAGTGCGATGGATGTAAAACCCTTGCTCGGTGCCTGCCGCCAGGCTGTACTGAACCTCAGCATTCACACCTTCATCAGCATCCGTCGTGTTCACCTGCAAACCAAAGTAGCGTAGAATAAAAAAGTAATTTCCAACTCACCGGTTGATTATAATAATGCAAACACAAAGTGATTATGTATCAATTATTTCATTTTTCTTCCAGAGCGAAAGTAAATAATTGTGGAGTCATTTGATTTGAAAGTAAAATTCCTGAAAAATAGCAAGCGTCGAACACAAGTAAAAGCAACGTAGGAGCAAGTTTGACACAAACCCTGATAACGGAGGTGCCGGGTGCGGAGAGCTCGGGCAGCGAGACCTGATATGCCTGCTGGGAGAACACGGGCGGGTTGTCGTTCTCGTCGAGCACCTCGACCGTGATTTTGGTGCGCGCCACGTGGGCCGTGTCCGACGCCTCGACCTGCGGCACGACGAGACATCAAAGTTGGAATTCAATCGAATAAGCTGGCGAATTAGCTTGGCATCTTCTTTATTGCGAATTAGCTTGGAATTCAATCGAGAAGCGTTTTGAACTGTATTAGATTATTTTCCGAGCCACCATTACAGTGATATGCAACGTGGGTTGAGCGCTGACATGTAGAACAGCCAATTCTATTGAATCAGCAGCGATTGTTTTTTACATCATAAATTATGGCATAAAAATGAAGTTTTGTTATTATAAAAGCTTATGAGGCGCCAATAATTTGTCAAGATTGCATCAAGAAAAAGGTATTATATAGAGCAGTCATACCTCTATAGTATACTGCAGTGTTCCTTCATGATCCAGCGGCGCGGCAAGGGTTATCTTGCCGCTGAATTTGTCGATGGTGAACATGTTGAGAGGATTGCCCCCAGCTGCAAAGTTGTACGTGATGGCGGGGTTCGTGTCCACGTCATTAGCTGTAATTGTGGTGATGATGGTGCCAACTTCAGCTCCTGAGGAAAAATCATAATCAATAAATTTTAATATATAAATCTATTATATAAATTTTAAATAATTTTAAACACAACAAATCCCAAAATCTACCCCCATGTACTTGTGAAGTAATTTCATTTCAAATAAGTTTCGTTTGTGAGACTTAACTGGCCATGTTTCATTGATTATTTGTTGTCATGAATAATCGCAATTCGTGCAAATTATTGATCGGTAATGAATAATTATTGTTTCCATGATCTGTTTCGAATAGTCAATGAACATTTAAAACGAAGACGATGAGCAATCACTCCATAAATCGAGAATTCAACATTAATCGATAATTCAAAGCAAAGCAATAGGAAAAGAGGTTCTTTGGATGCTTTTTGTTAACCAGAGTTCTAAGAGGTCCAATAAAATGAAACTATAAGCACGTTGCCAACCTTCAGACACTTGGACGAGCGAGTGTGGAGGGAACGTAGGCTGGTTGTCGTTGACATCAACGATGTTGATGCGCAGAGTGCAGGTGCCGGTCATCTCTGGAGCGCCTTCGTCCGTAGCTATGATGGTCAGTCGATAAGTTTCCCTTATTTCGCGGTCCAAAACAATGTTGGTCTTGACAATTCCCGAAAATGGAGGGTCGATAACGAAGGCGTCGTCATGATTGCCATCAACAATATAATAAACTATGTTGGCATTAGGTCCAGTATCGTCGTCTGTTGCCGAAACTTGTATGACGTAAGTCCCTTTGTTGTTTCCTTCCCAGACCGACGATACGTATTCGTCTTGAGTAAATCGTGGTGAATTATCGTTCATATCGATAATGATGACGCGCACGTTTGTGTAAGCATACAAAGGAGCCTCTCCGTTCGACTGCGCAACAATGACGAGATCAATTTCCGACACCAACTCATAGTCAAATAGGTTTGAGTTTTTGACGCGTATCAACCCAGTGTTGCTGTCCATTTCAAAGAAGTCATCTTCGTTTCCGGACGCGAAACTATAGCTTATTCTCTCTCTCTTGTCATCTGAACGTAGAGCTGTTACTTGCAAAACTTCTTCATTTGTAGCCGAGTTTTCTGGCAAATGTACAGTGTAAGAAGTGTTCTGAAACATCAATGTGGTGGGGTTACGCTCCCCGACTTGAATTTCGATCAGTCCCACGGACGACATGGGAGGAGAGCCTCGATCTCTGGCAACGACTTCCACGTGAAAAAGTTTCATGGTTTCTAGCCGCAACGGGCTCGTGGCAGTTAAAATTCCAGTTTCCGAGTTGATCCGAAATTTGCTGTTACTTGGCTTGTTAGTCAGGCTGTAAAAACAACGAAAACAAGTTACCTATCATAACTGTTATGTTTATAAAAACCACTGAAAAAGTTTCGATGGAAAGAGGCTTAGGTTTACCATTATTGATTGTTAAAGGTTTTGATGAAGATTTTAGATGATGAATACATGCCGGATTAAAATGGCATTTATAGATTAATGATTTGTCTGATTTCATAGATATTTCGGTCAGGATATGGAGTTCAATTAGCACGAGTTGTAGATTTACATTTACATTTAGAGTGTAATATTTTCGACAAATTTAAGCAGAAATTACCCAAAAAAGGATTTGTATTTAAACTGCGAGTCATCAGAACAAATCCAGGACTGAAAGTATGGGACTTGAATTATTATCTCAACTTTGAAAAAATAAAAGTTGACTTTCTCGAAAGATGTTCAGTAATTTTTTTAGAATTTTCGAAGTCTCTTTGTTAAATTGAATTTCGCAGAACAGTTGTTGCAGTGTAGCCGTGTTGAAACCTCCAACTAACATATTTTAGAAAGGATTGGTCATCTAACCCTTTATCTGAACTGATATCTCAGCTATTCCTATCTAAAGGCATAATGTGTGAAAATTACCATTATTTTTGCTCTCACTTTTTACTTTGACTTTGAGTTTTGCTTACAGTGCGCTCCATAAGTATTAGTATGCACGGTACAAAATGCGCTAATTGTATATAAAATAAGAAAATTTCTATTGGTAGGTCAGAGATTAGGACTTTCCTCGCAGTACTAAATAGCCGTGAAAAATCACAACTTATGAGCAGGAAGCATGAAAAAAAAACACTATCCATTTACCACATTATCACGCAGGCCTAACATTATTTTATGAACCTAATTCAAACAATCTGTAGAAGGTTCACACTACCTGTAAACAATGTCAGAGTTGAGGCCCTCGTCTCTGTCGGTAGCCACGACTCTGACGAGCTCCTGCCCTGGCTGGCTGTACACAGGAACTGTTACCAGGTACGGGTACTCGGCAAACTGAGGGCGGTTGTCGTTGGCATCGTTGATCCTGATCTGCACCTGCGCTGTTTCAGAGCGCGTATCGTACTGGCCGCCGTCGGTGGCCCGCACTTCGAAGTTGTAGCGGTCTTGCTTCTCTCGGTCCAAAATTCTACAAGGAAAACACAATTACAGCGTTGTTAAATTCAGAACGAAATTTGTTGGCAATTTAAAATGAAATATGTATTTGTCGTGTAACAAATCACGTAAATTGAATAATTCTCTTCGTCTATAATCGCGTATATACGACAATTTGAATCGATAGTTGGCTCTATACTGAATCAACTTTCTAGCTTCACAGCGTTGATAAGTGTCGGCAACTCAATAATAAAAATAACAGAACCAAACTTTTTCCCGCTGCCAGAATCGCTTAAAAAGTTTCGACAGAATAAATAAAAACAAACGAAAATGTAAATCTGTTGTCAACAGGATTGATTAAACTTCAAGGTAGCTCAATAAATTGAAATGCAAAAAATTTGAAATCGAAATATTTTTTACTTGCGCACATCATTGTTACTAAGAATAAGAACTTCGATCGACGTACCCTACGGTTGAAATAACCCCAGTTTCATTGTCGATCTTGAAGAGCCACTGAGTTTCATTGCTCAGCGAATAAGTGATCCTCGAGTTTTCCCCGTGATCGCGATCAGTGGCTTGCACAGTCAAGACTGATGATCCAGGAGGAGTGTCTTCGGACAAAGATGCTGTGTAGCGAGTCTGAGTGAACTTGGGATCGTTATCGTTCTGATCTTCAACGGTGACGGTGATGTTACATGTGCCAACACGCGACGGCTTACCTCGGTCTCTTGCAGTGATCGATAGAGAGTACTTTGATTTGGCTTCTCTGTCCAGTGGCCGAGCTGACAGTTGACCGGAATAGGTATCAATGTTAAATTTGTTCCCGATATCTTCTCCGGTTAGTGAATAGGTAACTTCTCCATTCAAACCCGAGTCTTTGTCTGTTGCCAAAAGAGTGTGTATAACTGAAAGATCGGTGTTTTCAGGAACTCTTAGTGGATAACAAGAATCTCGAAACTCAGGTGCGTGATCATTGACGTCAGAGAGAGACACAAGAACGGATGCAGTGTCATACTGAGCAGGAAAAGAACCATCCCGGACGTAAACGGTTAGTGAATATTGCTCCTTCTCTTCGCGGTCTAGAGTAGCTACGGTGTGGATCTCTCCAGTTCCAGGATTGATTCTGAACTTGTTGTCACCAATGCCCGCAGGTATGATATACGTCAGGTTACTGTTCGAACCTGAGTCCTGGTCAGACGCTGTAACTCTTGTAACAAACGTCCCAGGAACGGATCCCTCTGACACGTTAGCTCGGTGTAGCGGCATTGAAAATTTTGGAGCATTATCGTTGACATCTTCTACGTGGATTTCAACATTCTGAGAAGATGACCTTTGCGGTTTTCCATGATCAAAAGCAGTGATGTTCAGATTATAGATGGTTGTCTGTTCTCTATCAAGAGGTTTGACAACACTCAGAACTCCAGTATCGTAATCGAGCGAAAATTTTCCTTCGTCGTTACCGCTGCTGATAATGTAAGTCACTTTTCCGTTGTCGCCGGAGTCGTCATCCGTGGCGATGACGTGTAACATTGGGTAGCCGGTGGGCTCATCTTCCATTATGTCTATACGATTGCTTGAGACAAACTTTGGTGCATTGTCATTATAATCTTCAATTAACAGTTTGGCTGTCACTGACGAACGAAGCCTTAACTCTTCGTCTCTTGGTTGATCGCTGGCAGTGACCACAAGAGTAAACTCGCGCTGTTCCTCGAAGTCCAGAGGGCCCATGAGAGAGAGCACTCCAGTGACCGAGTCCAACTTGAACACTTTCTTAGGAGCTTGCTGAGCCAAAGAGTATTCGACGCGACCATTGTCACCAGAATCTAGATCAGTAGCGCTGAAATTCCAAACTGGACTTCCAAGTGCTAAATTTTCACTTATCGAAAAGATAATAGGATCCTCCGGGAAAATTGGGATTTCATCGTTACCATCTTCCACTTCTACCTTTACTTTCATTATGGACTCTTGTGGGTTAGGTGCTGACGAATCCACAGCCTCTATTTGCAGTTGGTATTCGGGAGTTCTCTCATAATCGACCTCCCGAACGGTGAAAATCTGGCCAGATAGTCTGTCGATGTCAAAAACATTGTTAGTGTTGCCAGACGCGATAGAGTAAGTTACATCTTCCTTGCCAGTAGTTGCTTGGTCCATAGATAACAAGGAACCTAATTTTTCTCCTATGGGTATTCCTTCTTTTATTCTGAATGTTAAAGAAGATGCCGAAAACGTGGGCCGGTTATCATTGACGTCTAACACGTCTACTTGTATCAACTTGGTGAGGTGTTTAGGGACTTCCCCCTGATCACTCGCTTTCACCACCAAGCTGTACCGACTCCTCACTTCGTGATCCAACACCTGCACATAAAAATTAATATCATATCATCGCAAACTAATAGTATCAATTATAACTAGAGTAAAATTTTATCAGAAAGCGGGGTTAAAATTATTCCATTCTTTACAGCTTGCATACATTCAACATATTATTTTGCTTCAATACTCTATATTATAATCCATTATACATCATATTATTTGAACCTAAGAACTTCAATACTTTATCGTACTTTGAGATTTTAAAAGAATATTGCCTCAGTAGGAAGAATATGAAGGTTAACGCTGAAACTTCACGTTATATGAACAGTTCAATGAATCAGGTTCACAACAGCCTGCATAATACCTTAGCAGTTCTGATGACCCCGGTGCTGGGGTTAATGCTGAAGGCGAGGTGGTCGTCGGAGTCGTCAGTAGGCAGGAACGAGTAGGTTATGGATGCATTGTTGCCTTCATCCTTGTCGGTTGCTCGGACCTGCATCCGAATACGCTTCATTAAGCATATCTTCAATTAGATGTAGGTACAAGTCAGAAATTAATAATGACAATATCAAATGGTCCTTCAAATAAACGCAAATGAGCGTGAACGCTGAATCAAACCATTCTGATAGGCATCTGGAGCTTCGTTATTAACACATCACTAGGTTTGCCGGTCAAGATACCAGACGGATCTAGGTTTTGATATGTTTATATATATATATATATATTTAGATTTTTATACGAATTTAGAGGAAGAATATGGCGGTCGTGGGTCGGCTTGCCTGCAAGACTTCAGTGCCGGCAGGCTGGTCTTCTCTGACGCTGATGGAAGCTTGCTGGGGCTCCACAAAAGTAGGCAAGTTGTCGTTAACGTCGGTGACGAGGACGCGGACTGTGGCCTGCGAGTGTTTCGGGGGCACGCCGAGATCGCGGACCTTAACAATCACTTCGTACACAGCCTTGACTTCTCGGTCCAAAGAGCCAACAGTGCGGATTTCTCCTGGAAAAATTAAAAGGAGATTATGATACTTCAAGAAAATTTTTAATTTTTTATTGGGCCGAAAAGCCAGCACATAATGCTTTTGTATAAAGCGTATATCAGTCAATTCAGCATCCTTCACTAAAGTTTCTGCTTGATATCAGAAACGATATGAAAATGAGGGAAGAAACGAGGACAGAATTATTCGGTATTTCCTCATTTACAAAAGAATAGTGGCCAAAAATTTTGGCTACTACTTGGTAACTGTTTCTCAGTCTCAGTAAACATTACCAAAAGTTTCGCATCATAAATTACATTTAAAAATCGCCAACAACTCAATTGAAAACATTGTCGATAATCCACACTACCGTAGCTCAAGCAATACCGTTACCAAATCTCATAAAAGATTGACATTAAATATGCTTTCAGCGAGAACTAATTGTCAATGCTAACCGCAGTGAAAAAAATGATGTCCAGGACCAAAACCACGACATGGCCAACGCGAGCTCGAATGGTCAGAAAGAAGCTCTCCATCAAGAATCCTACACGATATACTGGGTACTTTAAAGTTAACGACCTCATTTAGTACAAATCATCCTCAGAATGAGGTTAATGTGCGAGAATTGATGCTAATGAGCTTCAATAAGGCAGAATGCGTTCGAAGGCAGTCATAATCACAAGACAGATATATACTTTCTGCAAATTCCCCATTGTCGAAGGAATTTATCGCATAAGAACAAAAGAGAAGAAACCATTTTTCAACTAAATATTCTAGTGCAACAGGTAATATCATTCAATTCATATGTTATGATAACTGTTTATTTCTACACGTCCTGCTTGAATAAGATGGGAAATAGCATTAATTTGCGGCATCAATTTATTAGGAAGGTTCAAAATAATTAAGATATTATTCTTTCGCACATAGTTTGCTGATCATTTCTGGTATTCGTTTTACGAATTTTCGTACGAAAATAAATTGTTAAACTAGTAAATAAACAATTTTTTCCTACAGGCCTGTCGCAATGTAACTTATTAAGTGAAAAATTAATAAACAGCATAAATAATATTTTAAAGAATGTACGAGTTTATGCATTTATTCAAACCAGAATCCACGATACTGGCTTTGTCGGGACTAAATCATTATCAAGAATTTTGTTTTAGAGGCGGAACCATGAGGCAGCCCAAACTGGGATATTAAAGGTTAAAATTTTGATGCTATTAAATTTAAAAATACTCAAGATTTATTAAAAGGAGTAAGTATGAAAAAATGTATGGAAAATTTCTTAAATGGTTTAATTGGATGTCAGTTGTTAAATACGGATTAGTAAAAATGTTCTTTTAATTAACACGATTTTGGTTCGGGATTTCTCTGATGGCAGGAAGGATGATTTCAAAGGGTATTATATAGTTCCAGAGCAACGCCATATAGTAATCTTTTAGGTGCTTCAGCATTGATAGATTATCTTCCGAATTTCATGAGAAACTTCATTATATTGTTGAGCAGAAGAGTTCTACCTACGTCAGCTGTTGACGATTCTATATGCACACTGACATTTGATAGGAATATGTTATCTATATAGAAAAGAAATATTATAAAATTTTCAGTAGAAAAATTTACATGGAGCGAAAGTTTCGCCTGCCGCCAGTAAGATGAGGCGGCGAACTGTGTAAGTGCGCAGCAACATAGAAAAAGGCGACTTTAACGCTCTTGCACCTAATAAAAACGTAGGTACTACTTCTCGAAAACTATAAAAAAGAAATTTACGGTTTGCCTGACTATTGGCAGAACATTTTTAATGGCTGGCTATTACTGCCATAGCCGCAGATATATGCGGCAACGCCGGCACGCAGGGCAAGGCCTCCAGCAGCGCCTCCTTCCACGAGTAATAAATGTGCTTTTTTCCATCAACTTCATGTAAAGTAACCCAAATTGTGCTTGAGTAAAAATGACTGAATAGAGCGTGAAAGTTAAAGACAAAATAATGTGATGGACACACTGGCGTAGTCGAACATGCAATGGGATAAATGACGTAGAAGGAAAATTAAAAACAAAGAAGAAGATATGTGAAACGCTCGTCTACGACTGACGTTGCTCCTTTCTGCATGCAAGCAAAATGGAATGCAGTTCAGTTGAAAAGTTTTATGCACATTTACTCCGAACAATCGTTTATGTATAAATTCATACAAATTGTGGAAATTGTTTTTTTGTAAGTTCCCACAAAGTGTAAATTCTTTATGTGTAAGTTCCCACAAATTGTGTAAGTTCCCACAAATTGTGTAAGTTGTTTATGTGTAAGTTCCCACAAATTGTGTAAGTTCCCACAAATTGTGTAAGTTCCCACAAAGTGTAAATTGTTTATGTGTAACTTCTCACAAATTGTGTAAGTTATTTATGTGTAAGTTCCCAAAAAATTGTGTAAGTTCCCACAAATTGTGTAAGTTGTTTACGCATAAATTCTCACAAAACCTCCATACAAGACAAGTCACGTCCATTAACTTTCCTTACGACACGGAGAAGTAGCGTATCTGTGATACAACTGATTACAATTATGTTACGAACTCGTGGTGCTGTTAGTCTCTGCTTCAGGCGTATTTTCTTCGCGGCTAGTCTAGTTATTGAGAAGCAGGTTTCATTGACCAGATAATTTGTTTTATTGACAATTTTCTTATTAGTTTTTTCAATATATCGAACAATATTTTTCGTTTGCACTGGTAAATTGAAAACCAGGGTACCGATGGACAATTTTATTTCGTTTACGACGTTTCGAATGTACTAGTCATTCATTATCAAGTAACAAGACGCATTGAGTGATGAAATTTGGATCGATCAAAAAAAAATAGTTCGATATATTGGAGAAAACTAATAAAAAAATTGTCAATAAAACAAATTCTCTGGTCATCAATGAAACCTTCTGAGAGGAACAAATTCTGCCAACCTATACTAATTATTGAGAAGCGGCCACCGTTTAACGACCAGGATTAAAAATATGGTAAATATTTCGTTGTTATCTAATCTTTACCAAGCAAGCTTTCAAAAATTTAGAAAGTAAAGTTAAAATCAACAAAAAATCTGGAAGTATCACGCGATTTTAATTCTTCATCAAACTTGAACAAGGTACAAATACAGCGATTTCTTAAAAGTACAGACGTAAATCAAATCGATTAACAGAGGCAAGAAGTGCAAGAAATCCTGGTCGTCTCCTTAGCCCTATTTGAGCTCATGAAAGTCTGAGCGTCTCGTAGCAATGGCTGGTGTAATCAGCAGCTCTTAGGCCGCAGGTAAACCGCATAATGGCCGTCCAATTAGAAACTCAAGAGCGTGAGATGGATTCACAAGCATCATTATTGTTTCCCGTGTACAGAGATACATGAACAAGCTCATGGCACGTATTTCATAACGAATCTATCAAATACTCTATCTTTAAGATGCAACGGACGAGCTTCAAGACAGGTCTCTGAAGTTATAAAGCACTAACTCGATTAGTATTAGAATGATTGCTTGCTACCAGTCCAGCTAAGCTTCTGTGTCAGTCATAATGAAGCACTGTCACTGCTCGTACGAATGATAGCGCAAGACATGTATACTATGTAGTTACATTGTGTAGCGTCACTGCTTGCACGAATCACATTGAAAGCCATTTATGGCAACATTATATCTCTCTACACGCACAAATAACATCACAACCTATTTATAATCTACATAATAAATCGAAAATGCAAGCACGAATGATGTTGAAAGCCATGTATATGTTTTCTCGTGTGTAGGACGATTTTGGCTACCGTTTGGACTTTATATGTTTGCCGTGCAACACAATTAAGGGGGACATATTAAACATTTATAAATATGTTAAAAGTGAATTTTTCTCTTCCATTGACGTTGAATCATCATTCATTTTTAAATTTATACTTCAATAAATACTAATTTATTAAATTGTGTTCATCATTTAGAATATCCCTGTGCATTGCTGGTCGCTATTTGGTGTCGAGTACAGACCATGCAAGTGGACACCAATTACAGACTGTAATTGGGGTAACTTGCAAATTTTTCCAGCAAAAAATGCGTACATTGAAAATTACAAGTTAAAATAGAAGAGATTTTCTTTCATAACGAAGCATTTATGCATGGATCACTCACCCGTCTTAGGGTCGATGGCGAATGAAGGATGCGAAGGCTCAATTGAAAATCGCATAGATGCATTTGCGCCCAAATCTCCGTCCTCGGCCGATACTGAACTAACGACTGTGCCTTCGGGGAGATTTTCTTCGACCGTGAACTCATAAACCTGTGAAGAAATGAAATATATTTTGAAGATTAATAGTTCGTTATCACACATAGACCGTATGCTTGTAATTTGGAACGGATCATTGACAGCAAAGATTATTGCATTATACGATTTATTTATTTATTCGGCAAAGATTATTGCCTACATTGAATACGGAATAAAGGAAGATAATGATTAATAATAATGTACAAGGCTGTCAAACTCACCACAAAATTCCAGTGAAAGAAGATTTTAATTAAATTCAATAAACAAGTTTTTCAAAATTTCCCCATCCCGTGAAACGTACAATCCTAATGTAATACTCACCTTAGATACAAATTATCCGAGTAGCATCATATTTTATTGCCAATCCTTATATTGGAATCCTTTTTTGAGCATCTAATTTTTTCCGCATTTCAGCACGAATACTACAATTCCCAAACAATGTTTAATATTTCATTAATATTCACAAGGACAAAGGAATCCTTGTGTTGAAATGAATGCAGAGAGAAGTCAATTTTAAACAAATGCACAGATCCTGCGAAGATACAGTTCGCTCTATTGTACGCTCGAAAAAAGAGTATACGCTCTATTGTACGCTCGAATGGACAGGTCAGGCAACACACCTGCTGGTGGACAGGTCAGGCAACACACCTGCTGGTGGACAGGTCAGGCAACACACCTGCTTGGTGAAGGTAGGTGTGTTGTCGTTGGCATCAAGCACGGTGATGGCCACGGTAGTGGAGGCCGTGGACTTTGGTGTGCCATTGTCCGTGGCCACGACAGTTACGACGTACGCGTCACGCGTCTCGCGGTCCAGCACCTACACACACCAGCGCAATGAGCATCGCAGTGAGGAATAATGCAACCAATATTTATTAGAGCTAAACTCTTCGAAGTTCAACCTTTTAGTCTTTCCATCTTCTTTAAATACTTTGAGAACTACCATAATGAAAATCAACATGATAATGTCACAGAATAATTAATTTTTGATCAATTCTTCATTGAAGATGCATTTGGTAGTAGAGGCATTCGATCTTACCTCTTTGAGGTAAAGAGATCCAGAGTTGGGGAATACACCGAAGACGTTCTCGAATTCTTTCTCTTTTATTGTGTAGGTGAGACGAGCGTTATTGCCGGTATCTTTATCAGTAGCCGTCACTTGGAAAAACTGCGAGTTGGCGGGCAAAGACTCAATGATGCTGATGGAGTACGAGGCCCTCTCAAAGACGGGAGGGTTGTCGTTGACGTCTTGAACTTCCATGTCGACGGTGAGGTTCGAAGACAGAGGAGGTACGCCCTGGTCACTGGCACCTATCACGAGCGTGAACCGATGTACGGCCTCGTAGTCCAGCTTTTCAACCAGCGTCAAAATGCCAAGCTGATAAAAAAAATACGGTTAAACCATACACAGTGATTTAAATAAAAGCAAACGTCTCATTCAATATGCATTTGGCTTTAGGCGGTGAGTGGACTAATGGCTAACGTGGCTTTCGTTGAACTGTCGTCAGCTCCATGCGAACATGCACGAAAATCCGATGTCCTTTTCTCCATGGATTCTGAATGTATATGCTAAAAACAGCGAAAGCAAAACTGTGCTCATGGAGTTTTAATTTACACTTCGAAACAATTGTAATTAAAAATACATAAAAATGACCGAAACTGAACAGCTGAAGGACTTTAAATGCAAAACAAGAACATTTCCGTCACACGAGAACAGAAAATTATCCGTATCTTAAAAATGTCCAATCACCTTATCTATGGCAAACATATTGGCCGGGTTCTGCAGCAGAGAATACGTGATGACGCCGTTGTCGCCAGAGTCCTGGTCGGTGGCGTGGGCCGCATAGATGGCTTCCCTCAGCGCCGTGTTCTCCGGCACCGACAACTTCACCGATTGAACATCGAACTCCGGAGCGTTGTCGTTAACATCCAAGATGCTTATGTTCACCTGCGGCACGGAACACAGGGCACTTAACCATTGTGAACGTTGTCTTTGTTCGGGTAATTCGACATATTAAGGGTTGTATCCGAATTTCAACGCTGTCAAAACTCAAAAATGTAGGTTCACGGAGAAAGCGGCATATTTCTTTCGATTTTGTGGCTCGAAATTATAAAATTTATAAAAAATAATTGTTCTACGACGTATTTTCCATAGAAACATTTATCGCTGTGATTAACATTGAATCAAATTTAAAATTCAAGGGAAAATAAAAGGAATTTAAAGTAAATATGAGAGCATGATGGAGAGTAACCTGCGTGTGGCCGTAAGTGGGCGGGGAGCCCGTGGTGGCGAGGACGTTGAGCAGCACCGAGGACTGCGCCTCGTGGTCCAAAGGACTCGCCGTCTTCAGGATGCCGGTTTGTGGGCCGATGGAAAAATAACCGTTTGGGTCCCCAGAGTAAATAGAATACCGAACACGTCCACCGCCACCTGAATCAGACAAAATAACCCAGAATTATGATAGAATGTTACTTGCTTTCGCTTAAATGGAACATTCCTCATGAGGCAATTTAAACCCAAAATAATTTTAAACACTTAACAATTTAAATTCATGTTTAATGCATGGAAAACTAACAGCGGTACCTAATAATCAACAAATTCCTGAAGATAACTCACCCCTGGCGCTGGAGGAGGCGCTCACGGTGCCGATGATGTGCGCTACGTTGACGTCCTCGCGGGCGTTGAAGGTGTAGCGCGGGCGGTCGAATATCGGAGGCTCGTGGTTGGTGTCGATCACTGAGATGGCTACCTCGGCGTGGTGCTCAGACCTGGTACAAGGTATTATTGATTATTCAGAAATGTCTCACTCATGTACAATTAGGAGAAGCTGCACTGGAATATAAAGAACCTGCTCAGGGGTATAAGAAACAATGTTATTTAATGTGTCCATGATTTGAGCGCAGTACTTGTCTCGATAGTCGACACACACTTCGCCAAGGCAGATATAATAGCACGACAGAGTGAAAACCACAATTCGATTAAGTCAAGAATGATTTTATTCATAGCTGTTAGTAGTCATGAACTTAAAAAGGTGAATAATCGTGATAATGTGAAGAGAAATCTCTTAAAACAGAAACGCAGCAATGCAAAAGAAATAGTACAGTTAACAATGATATAATAATGCCGACTAATTACAACTAACGTATATTGTAACATCAAGCAATGTAACAAAAAACGGAATTACCCAATAATTTAAGATCCACAATGGTTTCTACTAACATTTAAACTGTTGTAAAAATGAAAAGATTACCACAACTGTGACTAGCTGTCATGTTGAATAACTCTCGGTGAGTTAGTTTTGTGGCGAACTGAAAACGAGGGAATACGAAATAGATACTAATGAATATTACGAATTTTTGCATTTTGCTGGCCGCTGCTATCCAAACATCAGGCAAATTCCCCTGGAATGTTAGCTGTGGTTCATGAATTAGGATAGGCCACAGTCAAAAATATTCTTGCTGGACATTTTTAGTTTTCAAAATAAATTTTCTTTTGTATCAATAGAAAATATCAGTTTTAGCTTAAACAAACAAGTATTATTATTCGTTAGACGAAGAAAAATCAATTTTATTCACTCGTAAAATGAGAACAAAAATTAATATTCAATAATCTTGGAAATGTTAGCACGTTATTTATTGATGGACGGTAAGAAAGTCCGCATGTATTTTCAGAGCTACATTTGAACCCGAAGACATCGTACCTGAGCCCCGCACCGTCCTTGGCCGAGACGTTAATGTGATACATGGACGTGGTCTTGGACAGGGGACGCGTGACGAAAATCCCGCCAGTTTTGCTGTCTAGACGGAAGAGTTCCGTCTCGTTGCCACCTACCAGCTCGTATGTCACCTGACGGAACAATCAAAATAATGCAATATAGAATCGTCCGAAAATCGCTCATAAGTTCAATACTCGTTATTTCAGATTTTTTTCGGTGAAAATGTTCATGACACTTTTTTCCTCTTTCATCAAGCGCTGCACACACTCTCGCCGAAACCCCATGACAAGAGCATTAATCTAATCGCAACAAAAAATTTGTTAATAGCAAACAATTCACAAAACAGCAGCAGATATAATCTCTTCCTAAATGAGCTGGTGAGCTCTTCCTAAATGAAATTTTCAGTACGAATAGAATCGTGAAAATAGCTTTTTTTCACTGCCAGGACCAACGAGAAGTACTTTTCTTTCCATATACCATTAAATAATCATATCTTTCCTTTCAAAAACAATATAACGATTATTCACTTATAATATAACGATTATCCGCTTATAATATAACGATTACCCACTTATGATACAACGATTACCCATTTATAATATGAAAATTACCTACTTATAATATAACGATTACTATATATATTTCAATTCAATCAATCAATTTTCTGATCAATCTGATCAGTAAATTGATTGCGGGCCTATAACATCCATGTCTTGTAGGCAACACAAAATCACAACTGCTCAGACTTTGTCACAAATTTGATCAGTTTCCATAATATTCGCTGGCCTTATTAAAACAATTTCTGTAAAGTTCAAACTTCGGTAAGATTTAACAATTTTTTTATGCATTAAAATCAGTCGTATTTTAAAGAATAGAAATTAACAATGAAGATGGCGACATACCTGTCCGTAGGTGCCTGAATCTTTGTCAGTTGCGACGACCACGACTACGGGAGACGAAGAGACGTGGTTTTCCCTCAGCGACACATTGTACTGACGAGGGTAGAAGGCAGGACGATTGTCGTTCACGTCAGTGAGCTGAACTTTGACCATGGCAGTGGTGCTCAGACCGCCTGTAGCGCGGGAACAAACCAAACACGTTTAGACCATTTCGAAACCAGTTGGGCAGATCCAATGACCAGTTTCTCATGAGAAGAAAAATGTCGCTTCAGGATTTTATATTTTTTCGATGCTTTAACCTCCGTTAGATGAATTTGTTTTGTTATGGCTTATTTTTAAACTCTATAAAAACCGAACAAAATACAACAATAGAAAGCCTTAAGTTCGAACTCAATTCCGCGAAGCCATCATAACTAATTTCACTTTTCAAAATCCCCATCAAATAGAACAAATAAATTAAGGCTTATGAGTATATATTATCGGTCATCGCATTTGACTGAATAAAATATACTGACAATAAAATTGAACATAATTTTTTATGTTCAGTTGTGCTCAAATGCCATCAAAAAGTAAACAGCATACAGGTTTTCAGATGATTGCATCAGAATACAAAAACGTAAAGCTTGCGTTTTTGGATAAAATCTTTTCCACAGTCGGCACATGCTCGTGAAACTCGTGCCGACAGCAACAGAGTTGGAAACAATAGCGTTGAAAGTATCTTGAAATATGCGTAAGTGCTCGCCAAATAAAATCCATTAAGATAGCCAAGCATGCGCAAGTTTCTTCTCTGTGTAGTGGGAAGCAGGCTGCAGTGCTGCAAGACAAGGCATTGCTATAGGGAGTAACAGTATCATAGATTCATCTGGGATGTTTTCTATACTCTTATATGCTCCCTGAGGTTTGTGTGTGTGTAGGTATATATAAATAGTTCAGTTCAAGAAAGAGTGAGCCTTTCCTTATATAAACTCCTCACTCAGTGTCTTGCTTATCTTCATATCCTCCGAGTTCTTGAAAAATTATGTGTCATTTTTATCAAGCAAGTTGAGTAGGTTGGATGTACGAGGCTTCGTGCAAGACGTGCTATTCGTACGACGCCAACACGATCGCTGCCCGGCAATGCATAGGCCATCATGCGCATGGCCACGATATGTGCAGTCGCTGCATCTCTTAACAACGCAGCCATCTCGCTTCCTCCAACTTTCGCTCGAGAAATTCACAATAACCGTTTTAAAATTAGAATCTCATTCGAAATTTTAAGCCTCACGAGTACAAATGTTACGCTTACATAGTTCTTAACTGTACGCTGTTTTTTTATAGCATTTATGCTAGAGTTCATAATAAATTTATATTTTAGGTATTTGATGTTGACAATATTTCCAACTTAGAATTTATTTCAAGCAGGGAATGACCATAAATTCACGAACTTATAATTATATTTCATCACAAGAACCAAATACAGTATAACCCTGGAAGTAAACTCGACATAATCATTAATTTATACAAAATTTATGCAGAATCGTGACTCAGACGTCGGCGTTACTTCGGAAGTCGACGCAACCCACGCGACTTCTATAAACAAACGCCGTTCTCTTTCGCTCATACACCGCAAGTTGGCCTTAGTCTGCTGCACTATTGAGTGTTTATAAGAACGCTTTTAGGCTCAGCTGTGAATTTTGCAAATTTTACGTGATATTTTTTGCACCTAAGAAAGAGTTGCATCGGAAGTCGACCACTTCAGAAGTCGACGCTACTTTTGAACGGATAACGACATCGCTGTTACTTCTTCATAATTACTGCGATAAAGATGTAAGTCAAACATTGCGAACTAGGCTTGTTTAGTGCAATTACACTTTACTGAACGATGCCTGTCAAAATCAAACCAGACATATATTGACGCCTAAAAAACAACTGGTTTTGTCTAAAAATTTCATTCGTTTCCATAGCGAATGAACTTTTGCAACAGTAAAACAAATGTTTTGAATTACTGTTTACCTTTGCATGTTTTGAATGACTGTTTGCACAGTTGCATGTTTCATTAATAGTTTGCCCACATTTCCATTCAGAACGATGGTTTGGATGAGTGGATGTTTACAATGATTGCGTGTACATACATGTGCACGTCATGACTGATGCATGTACACAAGTGCATGTTGTGTGCTACGGATAAATGACTTGAGTCCTTTGAATGATAGTGTAAATACGAGAACGTTTCCTGCTGCGGCTAATGGCAACAATGCTTCAAAAAATTGAACAGTCTCGAAATATCGTTGATCAAAATGCGGCGTAGAGATAATGTCTTTTTCCTAAAAACATCAATAAAAAAACTTAAACAGTCATATACAAATTAGATTGCCATAAATTCATCTAGAACGATCACACAATGATGTTTGACACAATCGTGTTGAACGTTCATTAGGTATAATTTTTACCAGATGACTACCGTTGATGGCTTATTTGTACAACAATACGTACTTGTATGGCGATGCGAGATGCGTATTTGAACAACATTGGGGCACAGCACTTTGTCATTTTCTCGGGAGATGTCCCCCTGATATCGTAAAATTATTATTTTGTTGTATTATAAGATTGAATTTGACTTTTATTTTTTCTCTGAATGCATTCCTTGACAAATTAAGAGCAGCCACGTTTAGTTACCAAGAAGTGTGGAACTTTTCGGAAGGGAAATGCTTTCATTTAGTGAGGCCATTGCTGCGTACGTCGCGCTTGTTATAAGGACAAAATATCCCTCTTATGTTAGTGCATCGCATCACATGCAATAAACATTCTCGAACCGTCGGTCTAGAATAATTTCTTTTTTCGTCTATGTATATCGGTTTTACCGCATCATAAACCTGACGCTATAATACTTCACCGTTTCAAAATTAATCGGAATGCAGTCAGTGACCAAATATACGTGCATTGATTGAGGTCGCGCAGCCGAGTATGACTAATTTGAAAAGTACAGGGTCGTTTGTCACGAGGAAAACAATTATTTCAATAGATGATGAAAGTCTTGAATTTCGTAAACATTTTGAAAGCGGAATATTGAGGAGTGAATTTTTGTTTTCAATTTAGCTTGTTTCCAAATTCCATCATGAAATCAAAATATATGATATTAAAAATGTGTCCCTAGGCCAACTTTTCAGGTCTGGCCTTATTTACTATTACATCTACCATTGAATGATAGTAAGTTGCTTCGATGATATAGACTGAATGTAATGATGGTTGACAACTCATCTATTGAGTTTGTACTCTTGAATATTTGTAAACATTATTTTCCTGCATGTTATAGGAGGAATGATATATGCGTATATAGCCAATGTTCATTGACGCCTGTAGCTGCATGATCAAGTACACGAGACGACGCGCACGCCATCTATCATCCGAAAAAAAGGCTGTAAGAAAATCAGGATGATTATTTTTCGTGAAGATGCAATAAACTTGTAGATTTAGATTGGTAAATTCATAGCGGAATGGGCAGAACAATTTTTGTATTTCATGAGAGACTTTACGTGAGCGGCACCAATGCCTAGCTGTTAACCACACTGTTGTATTTTCTCTACGAGGTTGATAATCGTATATTCTTGTAGTACTCTCGTGAGCACGCAATTCGCCGGGTTGCTTCTAACCTAACTATTGGGGTGATCATTAGTGTTAGCTGTAATATTTTTCTCAATTTTTCACAAGAATCATATCTTGACTTATCGATTTCGAACAATGTTCATTAGGAACCAATGATGTTCATTAGGAAACAAGACCACAATAATGCATTGAACAGGAGCGAGCTATTTTCTTCTCGTTCAACCAACAAACTGAAAAGGCCGCATCAATCAAACAGATATGGGTTCGGTTTCAACGGCCCATGGTAGATGCGTTTAATTGTACGTCAACAGATCACAAAAGACGCATGCAGCGCCTTAAACTTTACCCAGCAAAATTGGCTCCGCGGAAGTCGACCGAATTGGAATACGACACACTATAAATTTGACGAACAATTTTGTTAATATTGAGGCTCATAAGTCGACGAAATATTAGGAAGCCGACGTGACTTTTGTAAGCAAACGCCGCTGTACCGCACATCCGCTGATAGTTGACGTTAGTCTGCTGCTACATTGCGAGAGTATATATGACATATATATGATGTGTTCAGATTCTGCTGTTCGATTTTGCGTATTCTGACCAATTTTTTGGGATTGAAATACAATATGATATGGAATTTAAACGTTTCAGTAATCGACGCTTTTCCTGAAACAAATTAACGGCGTTTCAAACTATTAAATTAATACATAGATAGTCACTATTAATAAAATGTAAATCTCTCACTAGTATTTTTTATCTGGTAGCCTAGGAGAAGTTCTGTTTTGAAGCAAACCTAAGATTCTATTTTTTAAATTCTCTATCGACATTATCAACAAAGAATATAAAAGGAATATACTAGGGCTCCCAGAAGCGATATATTTGATACGATAAATGCAGAACGAACACGTCACCTCGGTCTGTGGCCACCACGGGGAACTCGTACACAGAGCGCGTCTCGTGATCCAGGCGCCCAGAGATGCATATGTCGCCGCTCACAGGTCTGATCTCGAACTCCCGAAAGCGCCTGAAGCCTTCGCCTATTGTGTAGTTGACGTCTGCGTTGACGCCGCAGTCCGGATCTTCAGCAGACACCTGAAAGATTACAAAAATAATGTTTAAATTACCGAACGATAAAGCAGTACGTAGATCTTCGTGAATAATTAGCCGTTTTCAGTAATTTTACATTACATGAAAACTTCTAGAGACAAATACTACTCTGTTATATATGATATTCTCAGATTTAAACAGGTCTTAGGGAAGTGTAACGATCATTCCTTGTATAGCAAGGGTCCTAGGTTATGTACTACACGTAAAAGTAAAACTTGAAATGCTCCATGTCATCGAGATCGATAGTGGTTATGTTGGTTGTCCAGTGATATGTTGCTACGTTAGTGGCATGTGGTTCAGTCGCATGTTGGATGTTGGTTGTACGTAAGTGATATAGTGATATGTTGGTGGCTTGGCTTAAAGTGGAATGTTGGTTGTAAATGGTGTTATGGCATGTTGCTATACGTTGGCGGGTCGTTCAGTAGTACGTTAGTGGCAAGTTATATAGTAGCATGTTGCGATGTGGCATTTACATGTGGCTATGTTGGCAGTTCGATGTTTGATGGAGCGTATTGGAGCAATGGACACCGAATTCTCGGTGCTTGCGGTCGTGAGCGTCACAATTGAATGATAAAATTAAGCAAGACTTCACTTTAATTTTATACATATTTTAGTATTTAGACAAGATGGTCGAAAAACGAATAGTGCTGTATTCACGCATGCATAAACAATGACAGGGCTCTAGTTTCAGAGTTAAAATGTAAAAACATTTCATTTTACATTAAATTGAAACGAAAAGTAGAAATGGCATGTAAAGTTCATTTTATAAACAAACAGAATTATCACAAATCAGGAAATAAATTTTCTCCGAATTTTCGACACATGTTAAACGAATTACAGGGCGATATAATATAGTATTGGATGCTACATAACTGATAGAATAGTCTTTAAAGAATTATCTTGAAGGCCAAAATAAGTACCTACCACAGAAAAAGATATCAGTCCCAGTCTCGTTCACGCGATGTTCTCAATATTCCAGAGATCAATGTGATTCCTCGTGCCCATCATTAATATAAAGGAATGAAAACAATAAAAGCGTTAATTCACGGACTGAACTTGAGCCAGATGCCTAGAGATGCTCACACGAAGAGAGATGCACAATTTGTATAAATGCGTTTAATGATGTTGTTTTTCCCATCTTAATTTCAAATTAATAGGAATTTGATATGCAATGCTACGAATTAATTGCTGCATTTACATGATAATTAACTTCTGAAAGCGGTTATTGCTTCCAGCAGTAGATTGTATTGCTCATTCAGCCCATCGCAGCTTAAAAGCACTCGTCTACAAATGAGGCAAGACTACAGGGTAAATGAAGGGTTTCCAATTACAGGGTAAATAAAGGGTTTCCAATTACAGGGTAAATGAAGGGTTTCCAATTACAGGGTACACGAAGGGTTTCCAATTACAGGGTACACGAAGGGTTTCCAATTACAGAGTACACGAAGGGTTTCCAATTACAGGGCACACGAAGGGTTTCCAATTTACCCTCTTGAAAAAGTTCAATGATAGTGATCTCCACGCAGCATCGACAAAGGTTACATTTCATTCTCAATGTTACGTTGAATTAACGTACATATAAACAGGAACGAAATAGTACGAGAATCCCACTCGCAGGCAAGCGAGAATACAAGTGCGGCTCGTGAAGGTACATCGAATTCCCATGCTGAGGAGCCATTAAAGTGTCTCTTATGAGATTGCTTTGCGACCTTTTCCAAAGCCTGCACTTTTATGATGTTTGCCAAGACTAATCCTCGTGGAACTTGCCATCTTTGTGAACGCTAAACGTACCAAGGATTCATTTGTTTCATAAAGAACTACCTCGTCGCTGCTGCATTTATTCATGAGGCGCTCCGGGGGAAAGTAAAAATATAAATGAAAAACTCATTTGCACACCGAATTGAAAACTAATAGTAGGATTAAAATTACAGGGGGAAAAACCCTGACAGGACACGACTAAGTTTTAAAGCTTCAATTGAAACTTTTAATATATACAATGTCCAACTTTGAGGTGTTATGAAAAGAAACTAGGAACATTTGGAGTAATTATTCTCGGAAAACTAGCGCTGAGAATTCATACTTAAGAACGCCGAGCTAATTGAACTCCGATTTATTTACCCATTTCAGTTGACTCAAATGAAGTGGCCTGTGATCTTGATTTGTGACCATGATAAGTAAGATTTGACGACGTTAGAGTTCTCATCAGAGAATATGTTAGGAAAATAAATATTTGAAATTTCTTGAATGCAAATTCGTTGACAATGTCTAAGAGCGCAGTTGCATGGGAGTTAAACTTTGATGTGACAGAAGCAGGAGCGGCAGGCAGCTAGACGGAGCTGCCGTTGCTCTGGCCAGGAAGAGGACGGATGGTCGAAGCGTCAACAGAGATCGTCCAAGAGTCAAACCGGTGGTAATGGAAGTGGGGTGGGGAGCAGGTGAAAGGAACGTGGAGGAGTTGGAAGGGGACTTATGAGAGCGAGGGAAGGGGGTGTGGAGGGATGGCAGGCACCCTGCTGTGACCCCGCGGGACGGTGTGTGTAGTGCAAGAGCTTGACAATGAAGTAGCGAGGAGAGTGTGCGGGATCACCGGCTCCTACTGAGTCGCCGACACTCGTGTGTCTCTCTCTTTTGCACTCGCCCCCCTCCTTCTCCTGACTCGACGTGCGCTCGTTCTGACGCTCCTGTCCCGTACATGAGCTTCCGAGCAAACGTATTCCCAAGCAAAGCTGCCCGATTGTCTAGATAGATGATAACCTACGCTTGAAGTCACATTGGCCTCTTCCGTAAAAGATCGATAGCATCGCAACTGGCAACTTCGGTCTCCCACTGAGTACGAAAAATGGCCGTTGCAGTGATGAAGGTTCCGTTTGATGACAAACAGGGTGTTGTTCTTTGCACGGAAAATAAACTTTCATGCCAAATTTAATTTTATTTTAATTTTGAACTGGACAAAAAGGAAGTATCAGGTAAGTAAAGGACAAAATCAGGCGGTATCAGGTGACGATAAACGAAGGACAAAATCAGGCGGTATCAGGTGACGGTAAACGAAGGACAAAATCAGGCGGTATCAGGTGACGGTAAACGAAGGACAAAATCAGGCGGTATCAGGTGACGGTAAACGAAGGACAAAATCAGGTGGTATATATAAGGTGACGGTAAACTAAGGACAAAATCAGGCGGTATCCGGTGACGGTAAACGAAGGACAAAATCAGGCGGTATCAGGTGACGGTAAACGAAGGACTAAATGTGTTGGTATCAGAAGACGTTTCGTTCACGGAAAATGTGTTCAAACTTCGAACTCAATTGCAAAAAAAGGTGGGCCATGAGTGCGGAAGTCGGGTACACATCGAGAATGATTGCTCTGTTATTAAATATAATTTTTCCGAAATAAACACGAATCCAGTCTGCGATTCAGGATACGCTCTAAAACCGCAAGATTCGATTCTCACAATTTTGACGGCGAGATGTAGCTCGATACAATTTCCTCAATGAAACAGCGATAAGTCTCTAGATATCGTCTCCCTGGCATGTACGTTGGGAGAGGAAAGAGTTGTGTACGTGGAAAGAGAGTAGATGAAAGTTAGAGACAATGAGAGTAAACAATCGTAACTTCGATTCGAGATGAGCCTCAAAGTCATAAACATTTCGCTTCTTCTGTTCTCTGCGTCTATCATCAAATTATATCTATAGGAGCCGCAATATGTTGCGGGTTGTCGGGACTTCAAAAACACACGGAATGGTTTTCATTTCACATCTTCATCGAACTACACAATGGATTTTCCTGTTACTTCATTTTACGTTAAAAGAAGATAATACTTGTTCCTTATATTTCCAAAACACCCATAGCCCGTTATCCCAAATTACAATTTATCATGCAGTAGGTTCTGAACTTCTGAGAAAGCAATATATAGCTAGAGGTGCGCGCGCAAAGTTCCCGTAGCACAGTTAGGGTTATCTTTTTGTTATCGAGATTCGACAGTTAAATTTGTGTTCTCTACCATATACTACGTGGAGGAAAATACCGCCGCTAAAATTGGAGAGAGAGATCGCAAATGGATAATACAAACAAATATAGGCATAAAACAGACATTCCATCTAGCACATCAAGAGACTATATTATACAGCCGCTTTGTAACTTTAGTTATCAAGCGAAAAGGTGTAAACGTAATTACTTCAGATTATTCGAAATTTCAAAGTCGATTCATCCAGATTTCAATGATCGGTATTAATGCAACCATTCGTGTTTATTAGACCCAAATGCCAGCAATATGGTATGAAATGATAAGTTATACAATTTCCCACACATCCAATTTAGTTAGGTCGTGTCGCAATATCATGACTTCTGATAACATTGAGTCCTTGACAGTAAGATAATGTCAGAGCTTCCGATGTTATACCAACCGCAGTCTCAGTATGATACCGTTTAAAAGCAGTAAACCCTTTATGTAAGTGAAAATTCAATAATTTACAAGAAAACTTATTTATATAGACGCAATAACATACTAGCTAATCCTACGAAAAGTTAAAAATGTGAATTTCTTGTTGATATAACCTCTGCCTTATGATATGTTCATCATCACAATCCATCGATTCTTGAATGCTCGTAGTGTAATACACAAAATAGTGTCAACTCTCATACATCATAAATAATCACTAAGGCACATCACATCATACAAACTCTGTCACGAATAACCAGCTCACTGATTACCCCCACATTACATATGTTGCTGACGGAGCTCATGGGGCTCTAGGGTGGCACCCACGGAGGGAGGAGTTCCCCCATTTTTTCGACGGTGCTGATGGGGCTCTTATGTCGCACCCGTGGAGACAGGAGTTCCCCATGTGGCTGACGGGGCTGATGGGGCTCTATAAGAGCTCATCCACCCAGGGTAAAGTCCCCCATGTTGCTGATGGGGCTCAAGGGTCGTATTGAGGTTGATGCTAACATTGCTATAGCTATTTATTCTAACATTGCATGCTATTTTATATCTATGCCATTACCTAACTTTGACATAATCTTGGAAACATTTTTGCGAAGAGGTTGTTGCAATTGAGATCAGTTGTGGTGTGCCCGCTTTTGCGATCGTATTTCAGTCCGGAACAGAAAATGATTTTGATACAGCCCATATTTTACTGGTGATCTCATTTAAACATACCAAAGCAGGATTGACTTTTTTACCGCATGATATGCTCGTTCATTCTCATGCTAAATGATGAGATGAAGGCAATTAGTTTCATTTGAGTAAACTGTACCATGCAGGTGCCGCCGTGCATATCATTCATTACACGGCTCAACTTAAACAAGAAGGTCAGAAAAAAATCTTGCCTTCGCTTACCTACGTTAGTTATTTTTTCATTAATACTGATCATTTGATCGATTGCTTATGGAGTTTAAGTTTAATATATCGTTAGTCTGAGACTATATACTGACGATGACGTGTTCAGCCAAACAGCATGGGAATAAATCTAATGAAGCATGACGCCTTTACTCACGAATCTGTCCACCTTAATCAGCTCTCCTTAATCAGCTCACCCCAATCAGCTCACTTAATCAGCTCACCCTTATCATCTGACCCTAATCAGCTCACTTAATCAGCTCACCCTTATCATCTGACCCTAATCAGCTCACCCTAATCAGCTCACCCTAATCAGCTCACCCTAATCAGCTCAACCTAATCAGCTCACCCTAATCAGCTCAACCTAATCAGCTCAACCTAATCAGCTCAACCTAATCAGCAGGCATTCACTGAATAAGTACAAATCATTTTTTTTTCTAATACGAGTGACGTTGGGCGCTCGGTACGGAGGGCGGAAGTCACGAGGGTGAGGCAGAGAGCGCGAGGTAAGTGTTCAATGAACGGAGTATGCAAAGTTCATCAATAAACATTATCAACAATTTCACGTCGAAATTAAATGCACGGAAGGACGTTTTTCTTAGAGAAGAGTCTGTTCCAACATCAAGAAAATATGCAAGGAATGATAAAAGTTCCAGACATTATGCAATATATCTTGCAAAAGCCACTTGAACTAATGATTAGCATACAACACTTCATGCGTCAATTATCTCGAGGATAAAGTATTTGTAATTTGAGTCAAGAAATCCAGCAATTTCAATGATTCTTCGGAACAGATGACATTTTGTACCAACCACAATTACTAAATAAATCGATAACTAAATTGATCTGCCCTAAATCTACACCAAATATTATATATCAAATTATTAAGTATAGTCGGGGTAGGATCTCACAGGAGCCGTGGTTCACGGCCAAGCCAACAGGACGTCGGGAGCGAGCAGTTGCGACGAGCTGGACCTCGTAAATAGAGGGACAACCAACGCGATCTCGCCTATAATTTTCATCATTAGACTGACACTGATACGCTTTATCCTTGGATATACAAACACGGAAAGTCGCGGCAATGTTGATTCTTAAGCAAGAAAATACACGTACGTTCAGAGACTAAAAGGATTAAGTGTAGAGGAGGTCGACGATTCGGACGATTGCGACAGCGAATAATAATATATTCGACTAACAAACTTTGCCTCCTATGTAACTAAGTATAACTTCAGACCGAATGAACCACCGGTGATTTTAATTTTAAAACAAGGCTTTGCTTTGGAGTCCACACGCCTACTTCCATAACTACGAAATTCTCACATCAACTCTGCACTAACGTAGTTAATTCTGCACAAATTTAGCAAAAACCATCAATTCAAAATGAAAGTTACGTAATGTTGCAAGTTTCACAGAATTATACATGTGAATGAGCATGGCAGGTTAGGTGCATACATATAGACACTGCTTTTCTTGTTTTCATTAACATGACAAAATATACGTAGCATCCTATTGCCGAAAGAGTTCTTGTATACATTAAATGAAGCGTAATTATTTATTCACGTCCTGCAGAGAATTCTTTTACTCGAAATATTTAAATTTTTGGGTAAAATGTCCTCGACGAGGTCTGGCTGATTGACTGGGACCGCTTGCTAGCTGTTTCTTTAACGATTTTGCACGTCGCATTTAAACTGCATTTGTACGTCAAGAATTTACAAATGTTAAAGGTAACCTAAATGTATGGTTAAACTAGAAATACTTGAACATAAACAAGTCTGTAATTCTTCTAACTACTGAGCAAGACTCCAAACCAAGAGAGCGACCTCCTTACTTTCACCGTAGTATACGAAACCCTATAATTCGTTTAAGCAGCCGTCATGAACTAAGAGCAACTGAAAATGACTAGATGAAGCACACACGCACGTATGGGTCGTCAACAACACGAGTAAAAGAAATGTTGCACTTTTCAAGACGATCGAGTGCATGCATGCAATTCCTATCTACCTTTTCAACAGCGTCCCAAAGTGTGCTATTTCGCTCGCCTCCAAGACCGAGTGATCCATAATTAGGCAGCAATTCATCACTGGTTCCCACCGGGGCAAAATATGGTGCAAAATTAAAGACCAAATTGCACGGCATTTTCAGAGATGTAAATTATGGCCTATGATAGGATCGTTGAAATTTTACAGACGGCTCACATCATTCGTATTCTGCTCAGCATCTTGATTGAAAGAAATACGCATAAATAAAGCCATGCCTCAATTCTAACTGTGCGCTTTCAGCACAGCTTTCACACACGAAGTCTGAATTGCTGACCGTAGCAACTCACAGAAGGTTATGACGGAGTTTGCAAATTTAATTTTACTTATAGTAACGCCTATGGTATAAGAGGGATCGTTGATGGTGGATCCAGGTGGCAAATGCATCCATTCTCACTTATTCGGATTCTCGGGTTATGAACAGCCTTTTAATTGAGGTGCAGTCACGTGATACTTTATCCGTTATATTTTTTATGGTGAAAAATCGGCTATTTTCCGCGATTTGTATACCGATTAAAACGTGCTAACTTTTTTTCAACATAATTCAACTAATACGACTAGTACTTTTATAACAAACTTGAAGTCGATCGAAAGCTGAGGTTGTTTGGATGATATCTGACACCTTGGTTGAAAATAAGGCTCATGAACAGTGTCCACCACAAAGGAAGCATTTTCATTCACTAACACGTCGGTTTTTCGAAGTTTTCACATAGATAAACTAAATAGGTCCCAATATCCTTGGTAGTTCTGACTAGACACAAGCAAGACCACGAGAGATGCATACATAAGACAGAGTGTATGGATGCAAGTTATTCCTGAGACCAAGCATCCATTGTGGCGCCATAAATCAGACACATTAAGGCCCCATCGTCCATCACGGGGAGGCGCCGGCAACTTCCACCTCCGTCATGGACACCGCACTTTGCATAAGCGATGAGCGGGGCTCACTTCCCGATAATTAGCTAACATTATTGACACATTATAACCTCTTCAATTACTTACTGCATGCTGGACGAGTCACATGTGCGAGGCTCGACTAGGTTGACCTATTCAATGGAAGTCATCTTAACGCACCTGCTTTCATAAGGCTTTGATATTTGACGATCGATTATTAACAAAACCGTACCCAACAAGATGGACGTTCCGAATTATTTACTTTCATAGTGCGAAGTATTTTTTCACTTAAAGATTGGAAAGGGTTAGTAATTCATGAGAAATTTCCGAAAAAGCTAGATCACTCTAATCAATCAACATGATCAATCAAAGACATGAAAATTTATGATGTAAATTGAAATGGTTTTTGAATAAATGAACACTGAGTATATATTTTAAGCAATCAGCATGTTTAAACTGTCAGCATTTTTAAGCAGTCATGCAACACAGTCCTTTTGTCAGCGTACATATAAAGCAATGAAGCAATATACGACAGTGACGAAATTTCAGTTTTTATTTTTGTCGTGCATGCGAGTTTTTCCTGGAGCAAAATATGTTGAGGGAGCTGCCTCAATAATTAGGAAACATCACAGGCGACGGGTTGTTCCAGGAAGCACGCATGTTCAATAGAGACGAGGTTGTCGCTGCATCCATGACATATATTAGTTCATGTCTAAATTCTTAACTCTTGTACGCATCAACCCAGGAAATCTTGTCAACGGATTATACATTTCTATAGAGAATCCGGTCATCGCAATAATTTGTCTATTTCCTTTTAGTTTACTGCAAAGTCTGGCATAAACCTGCAGCTCGAAATCGACTATTCCAACTTTAAATCTATCAGAACATCATACTTTAATATACACTCCAAACAGAGACTATTAAACTCATATGTATGATTTCAGCCTTATTCATAAAAATTTGTATACATATCTTAACAATTAAAGTAAGGAAAATTTTTCACTAGGTGTGAAAAAATAATTAATTGATTCACTGGACTAATTTCAATGTTACCATGGACAGTTTCGAACAAGCGACAAAGTGGGTTTTTTACGTAAAATGTTAAAAAATGTACGCGTAAATAAATGTTCCCTCTTCAATAAAGCTTACATAGAAAAGAGAAAATTTAGTTCGCTCATCCGAAGGCTTGCAACAATAACCAGCAGAAAGAAGACAGCAATATAATGCCCGTTGTTCATATCTACAAGGCTGGTATATACATATATCCAAAGTTATATTCAATGCATTAAGTATTTACTTAACGATATGCATTGCAATATTCAATTTTATTGGTGCAATCGTCCTTTAACGGTTGAGTGAAGTGATATGAACATGGATTGCATTACATATGCTCGTATATTATAACTTAGAGTCACAATTTTTTTACAAAAGTGGTGATATTATTAAGTTATCATATTTAACTGTGACCATGCATGAGAGAAAAGAGTACCCAAAATTTATTGATTCATGAACCAGGCCGCTTGCAATTATATCCTGCGTTATATCACCTGTGACTACACGAAAATCAGCATTATAGAGTAATTAATAACGCTGTGATGATCAAGCTTGCATATCTGGAAATGACTGAAGCATCGTATCTATATAGAGTATAGACTATAATAAACGCTGCCCTGTACCCCAACCCCAGTATATAAGAGTTCGTCACCGAATTAGGGACCACAAACGTTAGCTACAATGACGCAGCCGAAGGGTTAGACAGAATTTTGAGGAGTTCTTTGTATAGCAAGCATGGCTTCATCGAGAAACTGTGTTGTGGGAAGTAAAGTGCAGCCATGAGGCCGCTGCACCAACACAAAGTAATGCTGGTGCAGAGAGCAACATGAGTGAGTGGCAGAGGCGCAGAGAGGGGGGCTATGTTCCCGCAACAACCAGCGTTGCTCCTGCGGCGGCATTGAAAGCTCCTCCCCTTTTGGGCCGAGGCACGCCCCCCAAATGACAAGTTGAGTTGGGCAACCCCATCATTTGGACCAATAGTCCTTCGTCGCTTGGCTTCTAATAATTGCTTTAGCGAAGCTGCAACGAGCGACTTCAACCTCAACGTACGAGCGTCAGTAGGGCTCGCCTTGTACAGGTCGTGCTCTGCAGCAGCAACAACAGCAGCACCATCATACAATGACTCTCAGTAAATTTGATCAAAACTCGGCGTCAATAGAAGATTGTTCGATAGAAATGAAAAATAACAAGAGAAGAGGGAGTCGTTGTCTTGAGATTAGGTTCATAATGAAATTGGCTTCGCTCAGATGATGTCAGGCTAAATAGGCATGAAGGCACGGAGGCAACATAGCCTTCATTAGGAATAATTACGTGGAAAAAAATACAGCCATCAAGCACAAATACATGGCAGCATGAAATGACTACACGAAGGGCGCTTGTCTTTGGCGTCATACTCGAGATGATTGTCGTCCAGCCGGCAGTGTATCGCGACGGCGGCGTAGATATCAGTACACGCACACAAGGCAGGCGTGAGATGGCGGTTGACGGACAGCAGACGAGTATGTGTGTGTGTATATGTGTGTTCGTGGATCAATGAGAAATGCATGCATCCACATATGCATGCGACGAAGCAGGCGTTCATTTATGCGACACGCGTAACTGCGTGCGAGACGAGTGTACATGAGAAGCGAAGGCTGGTGGAAGAAGCAGTTATACTCCGGACGAAACTGCAAGGTAAACCATTAAAGGGGTGAGACAGGTGCACATGCAAGCGGGGTGAGACAGGGGTGCATTCGAGGAGTTGACATTCTCGCGTGAGAGAGCCCATCTTTGTCATCACATTCTCTCATGAGCAAGCACATCATCACATGCATGCTCACACCAGTCAGTCATTCTCATCACATTTTCACATAGGCAAGAACATTATTATTATCATCTCATTTTCACATGTAGAAGAACCTTATCGTCATGACTATACTCTCATGAGAGGGGACATCATTGCCATCACATTTTGACATGAGAAAGCCTACACAGAAACTAGTTCCTCCAGCTAGAAAATCAGCGATGAAACTACACAGCTGAAATCAATTAACCCAACCAAAACAATGAAAAATGTCAACATATCGGCAAGAAAAGAAATGATAACCGTTGATAGAAAATTAAACCCAACAATCTGCTAAATTGTAACTGTGAACAACTCACCTCTTCAGAACGGTATACTCGGATTTTACGTTTCACTGAACTCAAAATTAACTCAGCTTGTGAGAAATAATATAGTATACTGGGAGTTTACGTTCTCGTACTAACCTAAAAATCAACACAACTTGTGAGAATGGCACTCTAAGTATTATACGTTCCACTAAACTCAAAATTAAAACAGGTAGTGAGAATGGTATATACTCGGAGTTTATGTTCCACTGAACACAAAATTAACTCAGCTTGTGAGAATGTTACCCGGAGTTTACGTTATACTATATAACCTATAATCTAACACAGCTTTTTTGTCATGGTACTCGACGTCTTAGTTCTATATACTTGGTACTCGGTATTTATTTTTTTAGTCTCGAAAAGTTGGCAGAGAATGGCGATCTGTTTTTCATCTCTGTATGTGCGGATAATTTTACGACAATTGTGAAGAGATGAGGACGTTAAGAGATTCAGAAGTTCATCAGCGCCTTATATAGGAATGAGCAGTAATTCGGAAATTGAACAAGAATTGAAGAAAAGTTATACCAACAAATGAAAAGAATGAATGTGGCCAATATGGTGTTCAGATCACGCATGAGTTAAAATGAGTAATTAAGTTAGCTTACAGTAATCACGTAGACAATTATTCGTCAATCGGGATGTCATCTCATTGATGAGATCTCGATTTATTTGCGAAACGTCAAACGTTAGCATAAAATGGTGGCATTTGAGAAAGTTGAATTTTCCACCAAAACTGCTAATAACGAGTTTTGATCCAGCTTTGAATGCAATTCGAAATTATCATTGCTTGCAATTCAATAATCTGTCTGGTAAGTATTGGAGTAAGAAGTATATACGCGCCACAGAAGTATACGCGTCACAGGATGCGCGGCACGGCTAGGCGCAGCATAGCAGAACTATGAAGAAAAAATACAGCAACGCTCTTGAACTTGAGTACAAGCGCTGTAAAAGGTGCGAAATCTATATAAAGTTCTAAAAGGCGAACAAGCGTCGCAATGTTGCAGAAGACACACCACTACCAAATCGCTATACAACGCACACAAGCTCGGGAACGCACCACAAAAGAACCATGAAGCCTCACAGCTGCAGCTTGCAAGAGATCAGACCATGCAGGCAGCGACCAGAGCTCGGCCGCGGCTCCCGCAGAAGCATCAAAAGTCGCGCAAGGTTGCAACGTCACTGCTGATGTTATCAGGCGCTTGTTATTCTGTACATGAGGGCACGAAGTGTCCCCAGATAACCGGTGGTAACGAGCGTCACTAGCGGACCGTTCTCGTCGCGCACTTCAGACCGGCCACGTCGCTGCCTCCAAATGATAACAATCGTTCGTAATTGGCGGGGGGAAAGGAGAAGAAGCGCAATCGTGGCCAAGGCTTTTTTTTTCATGAAGAACACTTTGGGCGAGTACGGCATTAACAACCTTCACAGATGTCATCGTAATTGGAAGCGGCAAGAGGATAATATAAAACGCTATGTAGAAAAATAGATAAAGCTAAATATACCAAGAATTTGTGGAAATAATTGCGAACCCATTTTAAGTATATAATTCACTGGAATATTTTCTTAGATCTTAAGTAGATTTTACTAATAATAAACTAGAATATGGCTTACCCATATATTATAATATTTATAAACAGAGCACATCTCGGCATTAGGGTTAAAAATATACATGACTGAATAGAAACCGTAAAAATATTATTAAACGCAAATTTCGGACCTAGATAAGTTTGCGGATCATCAACGGACTCCCCATTCATTACTGCCATAATTTAATTATAATTTTTCATAGCTACATATACAGTATGGGATGCGGAAAAGAGATCTCGTCCTTGTAGGGAGGAAAGGCGTTGTATGAACTCGCTTGTTTCACGCAGCGTGGAACAGCATGCAAATTTCACTTCATCCGGAGCCTCGTGAGCGCCACGACCAAGAATCTGACGTAGAGATTCTGGCAAGCGATCGACAGTTCACTGCAGCACCGGCCAACGCCATCATTCTATTCTCCAGCATTTTATGGATGATGTTCCGAAAATTGGACGGAATATCTTGAGTAGAGCCATCCTTTCACTGGCGTTCTCTGGGACCTCGTAAAATTTTCGCACTCGCGATCGCAAGCAAAATGTATCGGGCCAGAGACTAGACGGCAGGACGCCTGCACCAGCCGGTCTAGAGCACATCCCGCAATCGACGTTGGGCCGATGCTCAGTACAGAAGACGTACGCAAGAGTGAAATGTGAACAACACCGCCAGACGTAACTATTCTGTACTAGAAAACATGTGCATTGATGGTTTGAACAGTGAAAAGTCATTGTGCGAGTATATTAAACTCACAAACAATAGAACTGAGTGAGAAATGGAATCGATAATGCAGATTAAAGAACTGTGATAATATTTTTGTGTGAACGTTTTGATGATTCTTCTCTTAATTATTTAACACAAATCAAAATGAGCTTACCGTTTGGTCGGCAGTAACATAATCGTCACAAATTCCACTTGCATCTGAATGTGTTTTCGACCGCTACCGTCAGAAGGCAAAGGTTAACCTAAAAAGTTAATTATCCAAAACTTAACATAGAAAATGAACACACGCACAGTCAAAGAGAAATTACACGATGAATAAAACGATTGAAGTATGTTTAACAGGCGTCATTAATTAGGACGGAGTACTCAATCAGTTTTACGGCCAAAGTTGTTCATATAAATATCAACTTTAATGTACTATATTTTACGCGGACGAAGACATTAGCGTGCGTGCAATAATTTGTTGTTGGTTCGAAATGCATTATATGGCCATGCCCGAGTCACTGTAATTACCTGCACTACCAAGTTTTTTAAGAAGTGCATGAATATTTTTCGTCATTCAAGTGTCTCATAGTGACGCTCGTTTTTATATAGTACCTTTTGAAATTGGCTTGCAATTTCAAATAAATCGCAAGTAATTATGCGGTACGTTCGTCCGGCTGAATTTCAAAATAGGTATATTTGAAACCAAGGCATACGATAATCAATTCAAGCATGCTAAACCGAGACCAAAATAGCTCTATTACTCACGCTTGGCGAGTAATAGAGCAATAACTCGGATTCGCATAGTCATCTATAATTGAATAACTATTCTGAAACGAAGCACGGAAAACAAAATGAAATTTTGCAATTCACATTCAACATTTCTCTTTATGATGGAAAACTTAAGCATATGAAATACAGGGTTATTTGGCCATTATAGCGATAAAAAATTTAATATGATACTTTCCAGGATAATTTGCTTTGCTTATCAAAACATTTCAGAACTGCCGGCCGCTGTTTGTTGACATTCTTCCTTGGCAGAAAAGATTCTTCACCAAGAACTGAGCTTCTCGATCAGAGGCGCCGACGTCGATGCAGTGCAAGTGAACCTCATACATTCGCATGCATGGTATCTATGCTACCACATGCTATAGTAAAGGGATGTCGCTAATATGAAATTTGTTTCATATTTACAACACTTCTATTTAACTTCACTTCTTGTTGTTTGTTTGTCTGCCACAAATCTTGTAATCAAAATTTAACACTCTTCTACTTATCCTATAGATCTGAAATTTTGCAAACTTGCGTAAAGTTGGAGACAATGCATGAATCAATCAATAAAATGAATAATTTTAATTAGTAAAAAATATTTTTTTAATATTAAAAAATTAAAAAATACTTTAGTCAGCTACAAATCTTATAATTGATATTTGACACACTTTTTTTTATCTGTCCAACTAATCAGAAATTTTCCATACTTGTGTGAAGTCGGAGGCAATGCATGAATAAATTGACAGAATAAATAATTTCGCAAAAAAATTTATATATTAAAAAAATTGAAAAATTTTTTTTTTAATATCCGAAAATAAAATTAGAAATTTATTGTACATATGTAACATTGGATACACTGGATTCTTTAGAAGTGTTGTCTTTAAAAAGTAATTTTTAAACGTATATTATTTACTTCGTCGCTCATATGAAATACCAGGTTATTATGCCAGTTTGAATGATACTATAAATAGTTTCGAGCAAAACTTTAGCCTGAAACGCACAGTATAACACAATAACGTGCAGTCCTCGTGGGACAGCATGTATTTCATTGTCAATGTCGTATAAAATATACTTCCATAACAGATAGGATAAGTCAGAACTAGAATGAGAGAAGGGGAAAGTGACAGTTTTCTAATTAAACGGCAACTCGATTACAATTTCTTTCATTAAAAAACTTATAGAGCAAAAAATTTTCTGAACCACGAAATGGTTTTCGCTATTATATAAACTACCATCAGGTTGAAAGACGGAAATGAACATAATAGGCAATGATTAAAATTACCATCAGGAACCAAAGCATAATTAAAACGCTCATTTGAAAATCTTTCAAAGCGTAGTTTTGCTTGCTCGTTCAACAAGCATGTGTGCTGTATCTTGCCTCGCGCAACAAGCAGAGATGAGGAACCTAAAAATCTACTTAGCAAACTATTAGCTTCCTCATCGCCCTTCTCGATGCCCCTGAAGCCTGAAGTGGAAAAACGAGTGCTTCCCCGTCTTGCGATAAGCCCGCAAACAATTCTAGGTCCACATCGACACCTCTCGTAAGGCCGGCGCTTGCCTCGACAGCGCTCGAGAGGTGCGCGGCGCAAGCTATTCTTGGTCTTAGTATAGGAGCATCGAAGGGTCATCTCGGGCGCTCGCCTGCCCAGAAAAAGACATGCCTCTTGCACTGAGAAGCCATGACCAGCCGCAGCGTAAGAATGTTAGTCACACCTGGAGTGAAGTTCGACATCTGCGAGATCGACACTCACCACGCACATCGCACTACAAGAAAACATCTACAATAGCTCCGAAAAACGATGCATACGAACGGTTCCTTGCTCCGCTTACAACACTGAATGCAGGAGGATGCCATTTCAGAATATTCATACGATCTTAGTGCAGGACCGGAAATTATCAGATGAGATGACCAAAGAAGTGACCTACACTGATATTGGCAGCAGGCTGACCGAACTATAGCAGCCGCTGATGTACTACAAGCCACTTATTGTTACTTATCATTACCATGAGAGAGATACTCGGCAGTTATGTTTCGTACAGCGAGACTACAGCGACTAATGAAAAAAAGGAATATAATTGAGCTTGACGTAAAAATCATTGATCAAAAAAACCTGCGACGGGCAAGCGCGCAAGGAGTTTAATGAAAGCATCCAAAAAAGAGAACATCTTGATTTCCATTTATTATAATTTAATCGAAAAAATATACCTCATGTTTTATTTTTTAAGTTTCACCCCCAGATTGAAGCCCTAAATAGGATTCTTGCAACAAGATATAACACAGAAAAATATATTACGGAACATCCGGCAAAATTGTAGATGGACTTGCAAGAGATCGCTGCCTGGGATCACTTCCACAGAACTCTGGAAAAGCGGGCCAGGCTGCGTTGGTTCATAGAGGTTTTTGGAGGTGCACGGCGTCACAACGACTCAAGTGAACCTTGAAGGCAGGCAGAAACGAACCGAGGAGGGGGTGGCAATAGAGCTTGATTTAGGAAAGCTTCGAGTCGAAACAAAGCCGTTGACCGCCTCCGTTGCCTCAGTATCGGTATAGTAATAATTAGGCGAGGCAAACTTGCACTGACGCTCAAGACAAGAAATTTGGAATATTTCTTGTCTTCCTCTGTGGCCGTGAATTAGATTATTGTTCGGATCAGCTACTCGATTTATATCGAAGAAACAAGACCACGCATGTATCTCGGCTGCAGTTCAGTTTGAGAGAAAGCAAATTTGAAAATAACAGAGGGATTTTATACTGCGCTGAGCGCGTCGAACGACGAACAGAAATGCCACAATCACTTTGTTTTCAAATGAAATGCTAATTATTTTAATAATTAATATAATTAATATAATATATTAATTATTTTGTATGTTGATAATTATTATTATATTATATTTACAAAAGATTTTTATAAATTATTATTTATTATATTAATAATTCCCAAAATTTATAATTATATAAATTAACTTGGCTGTAAGTTAGCATTAATTTTTCGGTGAACAATAAGTGTTCATACTAAACCCTTGGCAATTAGAGCGGAATACAAATGTAGAAAATGAGGTGAGATTCACTTAACCTGTTTTCATGCGAAAACCGGTTAAATGCGAACTTATTTAGTCAAAAAAATATGTGTTTGATTCAACTAGATTACAGGATGAGTAGGATTCCAGTTTAATGATGATATTAATATAAGATCATGAGGCTATTAAAATAAAGAACGAGGATGATAAAATAATAATTAGTTCTTGTCAAAATAATTAGTTTCGCTCATGATTAGAATATTACATTACAAAAGTGGGCTCCTAATTAAGAATTCAGACTGAATGCGTAAATTTGTTATTATATTTAGACAATAGGTCGAGGTAAAAAGATGATGAATTTTTCTTCAAAATTATTCGGGACTTTAGCACAACTTAGTTCCTGGCAGGTCGCCTTATATTTAAGAGAGAGCAAAGATTCTTTCACTCAATAGCCAGGTTGAAATTCTCATACTTAGAAATGCATCAAGAAAATAAACATCACCTTGACAAAGAAGTATCATGCAAAAATCAGAGGCTTCATCCTAAAATGTATATAATAAACGAACACATTAGTTTCAAGGCCAGATATAGCATTAAGTTTGTTTAATTTAACTTCATTGGCAGGTAGACACTGCAAGATATTGACAAGGTAGAGATAATATTGGCTCATGGCATAAAGAAATCTTTTAAGGGAAGGTGTTGGGTTGGTGTTAAAGTAAGTGGCTGAGCTCATTATTGTGAGGTGGGCAATCAGATAGTTCCCTACGAACAATGAGGCGGCTATACAGAGATCGAGTCCACAAAACGGGTTTTTAGTTTCCCTGGGAGCTGAAGAGTGCAGTTCAAAAGACTCCGGACCTGGACATCTTGTCTTATAGGATGAAGTAGCAAACTTGCCAACGCTGCTAAGTAGAGATGCTAATGTCCAGCGGAGAGTTTTTGTGATCGAAGCGACGAAATAAGCGCGGCCATCTACGACCTGCGCGGCCAGATGGTCAACCTCGGGGACTCTCCGTCCACTCCCTCGACACCCAGCAAAATTATCGGCTCGCACAGGAGTTTGAACTCAGATGTTTTATGGCCTTTGGTTCAATTGTAAAAGTTCAAAGGAAACCATAATTATTTAGTGAAACTCATCTTTTTCACATATTAAATGTCACATGAGACAAAATTTGGACCACAATATAATTAGCATTTGCGAAACAATGGATAATTCGTTGGTGTAAACTAGCAGCGCCACGCTGTGATTTAAGTAGAGGTGAAGACATGTTGTTAGAATGCAACCTCGCTGCAGAAATCTACCGCAATACTAAATGGAGCTAAAGCTCTCAAAAGTACTTGCTAGTGAATTACAGCAGAATATATCGAGAGTCGAATAATATTCATTTATAGTTCATAATGATGTAGCCAAAAAAACAGTATTACTAAAACTGCAAGTAAAGTAACAATCAAATAAATAGTAAAATACATATACCAATCGGAACCTGCATCGTGGACATGTAGTCGTAATGTGTAGTGAAGGAACTTGTTCATATGAAATGTAAAGAATATATTCACGACGGAGCATACAAATTTGTATAAGAAAAAGGTTTGGCAAGAGATGGAGTGAGGAAAAGTCTTGAGTAAATCAAAAGCGCGAAGATCTTGATTTCAAGTTCGTAAATCTTGCGAACATCCATTGGGGAATACATTAGACGCAGAGTAATCCGATCAGTACGAAATCATTCAAAGGTTCAATTACGTACATTAAAGCCAGTTTGCAGTTCCAGCTCGAATTCGAAAGTTAAACATAAGGTACAATAAGTTTCGTATATAACAAATAAACAGTTAGTCGTCGTCAAATTAAATTCTACACTGCGACACAATTTTTTTTATTCTACCCTGTACACTTTTTAATTCTATACTGTACATTCTACTCAAATTATTATGCAATTTTGGTTTGAAATTTTTTTGAGAAGTTGAAATAATTCAAATAATAGAAGCTTCCACTGCAGAAGCTCTCTCAGTGAAATAAATCAAACAACAAATTTTAAAACAAGAAGCAAATCGTACTTGACAACGACAACATATAGAATATAATTTTACTAACAAATTCTTTAAAAGACCGTTAATTGAAATCAAGCCCTGGAGCACTAGAGCATAGCAGAACTTTGCCAACAGCTACCACCATTTTCTCCAAGAACCGGCAACAATGCACGCTATTTCATGTAATTACGTCAAGATTATAATGAGCGATATTGTTTGGTCATAATCGCAATCAACGACCCACAAGTCTGGCAATAAAGATTAGCAAGGCGTATTAACCTTAACCGAGATATAGACCTGGTCCCTTGAGAGGGAATTTTTACATCGCTCACCTATGCAGACGAGCGCCGCTCTTGCCATACCAACCGCTGATGAGCGAGGCAGCGTGCTGCTTCTATCCCATCATCGTGAACCTTCCGAGATGAGACCCGACGCCTGGGTATGAGCTGTGCATGGACCAACGATGTCAATACATATGACCATGAACTATGCATGGACCAGCGATGCCTCGACCCATCATCAATACATATGACCATGAACTATGCATGGACCAGCGATGTCTCGACCCATCATCAATACATATGACCATGAACTATGCATGGACCAGCGATACCTCGACCCATCATCAATACATATGACCATGAAATATGCATGTATGGACCAGTGAGATCATAGGTTTATTCAGCTCATGAGAACATGCAGGTTAAAACATCATCAAAACATGAGACCATGAGCAAAACATAAGTCAAGCTTTGACAATGATTTTTCAAATACAAGCGCCTGGAAATGTGTAATCCAAAAGCAGCGCTGTGGACAAAAGCTACGCAGAGAAACTTATTCCAATATTCAACGACTAGTTGATTAACACATTCCTATTATAATCATAAAAAAAACATGCACACTTGTTTTTTCAAGAGCAATCAATCACGCCTATCCCAAATTTTTAAACTAGAATCTAAAGACCAACAGCATAAACTGAAAAAGATTTCAGTATTTATTGTTCACACTATTTAGGAAATAAACCACACATAAAGTAGGCATTTCAAACGTCCAACACATGCATCAATTACAAAAATGTCAAGACATGCAACAAAAATATACCACAGTCACGTACAGTCCACACGCAAAGGACTGTAAAAGTTCTAAAGCAACGTCCTCACGAGCTGTGCAGTCATCAATCTGACTCATTCTAAAAGATGCAAGCCTTCCCCTGCTAGTTCTGTATAATCGGATTAAATGAGGTAATAAAAATTCGCGGCTCAGGAGCGTCTACCAGACGCGGTCAAAGAAATTCGGACTTTGCCGATCATAATGCACAAGCTAAGCGAGCCACAAGGGCGACCATGGCTGCACCGTGGTTATACGGCGCCTCCTGTGAGTGCAGGCGCTGCTCGTATACGTGTGCCTTCATTTCTTCAAAAAAATATTTTCAAAGGCATGAGTCGAGTGGGAGATGTAAACGATCGTGAAACTTCCGTAAGCAGCAATAGGTGGTAAAAATTCTCAATCTGAGATAGCAATCACAATAATTGACAGAAATGTAATATACCACGTATATAGGAAAAACAACACATACAGACACATGAAAAATAGCATCGAATCCCGAGGCCTCGGATAAAATATGAATTTATGCTCATTTTGAAGAGAAACCTGACAGCATCTTATCAGTAAAATTATCAGCTAAGAAATTGGTATCAGCAAATATCTCAGCAGGGCGATTGAACGAGGCAGGTGAATCAACACTGCACTCATGTAATTTTTTTTTAGTGGCATGATAACATTTTTACTAATTATTTCAAGAGAAAAGATGTCAGATCAATTGCAAGCTCGCATAGCTACATACAAGAGCCTAGGGGAATTATGATGTTAAAAAGTGATGGTGCATGAATGATGATAGCGACGTGAACGAAACTCGGCCAGCAGGTGATCAAAAAGAGAGCAGAAAAATAATCAATTAATTTCAATGATGAACAAAAGAAATATAAAGGAAGAGCAAAAACGTGTTCAAAGTTTATAAAATGGAAGCACGCAAGAAATGACGGCACATGAGAAAATAATGATAGAATGATTCATGCAAGACGCTGCTATGAAGAAGAGTAAAGTTAGAATGCTAGCGTCAGCGGGAGAGTAGCCAGCAGGGCTAGCGTCAGCGGGAGGGTAGCCAGCAGGGCTAGCGTCAGCGGGAGGGTAGCCAGCAGGGCTAGTGTCAGCGGGAGGGTAGCCAGCAGGGCTAGCGTCAGCGGGAGTTGCTCTGTCAGCCTACGTGACGACGCGTCAGCGCTGACGTCGCACAGCGCGACGCTCGTTGCTCCAGTTCGCCGCTGCGTGGGCCAGCGGACGCAATGTATCAAGTCTACAATACGCTTATATTACAGCTAATTGTTACACTATTATCACTTTCACCTATGATTGACATCGTTGCTGGAAACTTTTTTTTTCCAACTGCGATTTATTCTTGATTATGGCATTTTGTTTATCTGGAAAGTTCAATAAAAAAATAATCGAAAAGTAGATATTATCCATTTATTTTTCATTTTTTTTATTTGACTTAGATGAAATGAATTGGAAAGAAAAAGTACGCAATAGAAAAATAATTGAAAAACCATGTCAGCCCCCAAATAAAAATTCATGTCACTGAAAAATTCATCTAGAACTCCTGTAAGAATAGTTCGACAAGGAATATAATATCCGAAGTTATATCAACAATGACTTAAGACTGAAAGCAAATGAACAATAATGGAAAATAATAATTGATAATTTCTCAAGTAATAAAAACATATTCGATAGTTTTATCGACAGCTTCCTCATAACATTAATAATGGTCAACTTCAATGATGAGCTCAAAATAAGTCGAATAAACACTATACAATATACGTGGCATGAACTAGACAGAAAAACACTATACAATATACGTATCATTGCACTAGAGAAAAACACAATACAATATACGTGGCATTGCACTAAGCAGAAAAACACCATACAACATACGTGTCAATGCACCAGACAGAGAAACACTATACAATATACGTGTCATTGCAATAGACAGAGAAACTATACCTCTACTACCAAGTTACCATATGAACGCGTGCCATAATTCCATAATAAATTAAAAGAGAAGTAAACTGATCAATTTCGGTTAGTTTGCTTATAAACAACAATATTCGCAACGTCTCTGCCCGTAGAAAAGAAACTAACAGCGACATATCTTTTGGAACGAAAAATAAGAGTATTTTAAAGCAAATTGCACTTTTCTAGCGTGTGCATCCGCTCAGCAGTCTTCTTTACTGATCTGTTTTCATTAATTATAAGAATAAAGACGTCTCAAGAGAAGAGAAGCTCTGTTGCAGACTCGATGTGAACGCGACTTCCAATTAAGCCCCTCCATACGAGCTACCTAATAATCCCAGCAGCTGACAGTATAATTGGAAGGAATCAATTAACGTGCGGTATTAGCAGCGATTCCCTATAGATAATGAAAAAAGCGCCACCATTCGATCATCTTAAGTGGCGCTCTGCTTCTGTTTGTCATTGCCCAACGATCTCGTGGCGTCACAATCGCGTCGCCTTTCTTCTCCTGCATTCAACCGACATCGTTATGAAAGGATAAAATCAGCTTTTAAAACGATCAATTTGCAATTTAGTGGAAGAATTTCAGGTTAAATTCATTTCAAGAGCTTTAAGAACAAAGAAAATATATAAAAAATGCATGCATATTTTCATTTCACAAGCAGAACCTCCGTTCCTACAACTTAACCCTTTGTGTTGGATACATTACTCGCCGTCAATGCTAATGGTATTTGCAGGCCTGGTAGTAAGACTTACTATCAGTAGACAAAGAGAAGGAGAGTGTAAACGACATGCTCAAGTTGCCAAGAGAAGTGATGCCTTAACATAACGACTAATAATGTGTTGGTTGATCTTCAAATTTACTGGTTCACGTCCTCTTTGGTCAATATTCGATTGGTGAAGTAATGACGAAACAAGTTTCGAATTTCTGTAAGTTATTGCACATTCATGACTGTGCGCTAAAACAAATTTTCGCGTTTATTTTAATTATTGGAGGTTAGCGAGCAGAGGGTAGGAGACACGGCAGCAGTAGCACGTTTCATTTCTGTTCGTCATCGCGGCTCGCAACAAACGATGTAGCAAGCAAGTTGCGGACGAAGTCAATCAACGCCAGTGACTTCCTCCCAGGAATTACCTACAGCTGTGATCCCAGGCCTTCAGAACTTATTGTTGCAGCGCCAAAATGAGTGTCTATGATCAAGGCATTGTGAGACACAAATACGTACAGAATCAGGATCATGATATATTTGCCTAGTTAAATATGACTTTATGCATATGAATAATACCCAGATAAGTATTTTCCCAAATACACTTTTGTGATCAGACCTGTGCATCAGGTTGACAGAATGTGCAAATAAAAACAAGTACGGAATTGATCGAATAAACGAGATGCAGACTTGTATTGTTCGAGAAAAACTTCCTTGAGCCCAGTCCGCATGTCGGCTGGGACGATGAAGGCTTACGGCGGCTGGGACGATGAAGGCTTACAGCGGCTGGGACGATGAAGGCTTACAGCGGCTGGGACGAAGAAGGCTGATGGCGGCTGGGACGATGAAGGCTTACAGCGGCTGGGACGATGAAGGCATCTTGCGTCATCTAAGCAGGCACTCGATCATTGCTCGGAGACACTCGTACATAAGTCATGGCCACTGCACGTAGCCGCGGGATAATAATTACAGAAAATTAAATTACTGTCGTCCTACTTGCAGATGAACAGCGCCACGAAGAGACAGTGCAAGAAATGATGCACACGGCCAGGTGCACTCAAGGTGCAAAATGTAGGAACTAGTCAGCATTATAAGAATAATGACACATTCAATGCTCTTGATTATGGTGTAAGATCAATTGATCGAAGCAATTCACATTTAAGAGATCAATATGAAAAGAGGTGCAGTACATTTCTTTCCTAACATTTCATGGATAACTTGTAAACAGCTAAAACAAACTTACAAAAGGTTTCCCATATAAATTGTGAATGATGGATCCTTCTTTACGTTAGGAAATAATTTCTGTTTTAAAGCTAGCAATGTATCTGTAGAACAGATCGAGGTCATTTAAATAATTTTATAAACGAAAAATTTATGTCACCAAATTAATCTCTGCACGAAAGCACCGGAAAATTTATGACCGATAGAGATCTGGAAATTATTTTAAGGCTTTGCAAACTCGTGCCGTCAAAATGCATATAATAAACAACAGATCCCAGAGCCTGAACCAAGCATATCAATTTATTAGTTAATGCCTCAAGCTATTGTGACGATCGTCTCGTCTGATGCCTCAATTAAGGTAGATGGAAATTAATTCACGAGATGTATTTAAAATTTGTTTCTACTTTTAAACTTTCAAATGAAAAGGTATGACGAGAACATAAATTTAGCGACTATCACAAACCCAAGTCTTGACTCGAGCTGCTTGCAAAAATTCAGAAGTCGTTAGCGCTTGAAAGAATGCAGTTGGATATAAGCTATCCATATCCATCCATAATATCCAAATATCCAAATCCATAATATCCAAATAGATACATAGTCAATTCCACGTGTAATCAAGAATCGAAATTAAGGGAAACTAGACCAAATAGCCCTGCAAGTTTAATTAAGTTCCAACCGCGAATGAGTTGAAGAAGCTGAACCGGAAATTTGTTAAATCAATCACATGGTGAGTGACATGAGCTTGTATGATCAACGGCCGCAACGGAGATTGCTCGATCATTTCCCAGATAATGACCCCACGAATACGATGTATTGTTTTGCATCCTAATAGAAAATTATCGATACCGTGTATAGCTGTCAAAGATTTGATTTATGCCAATACCGGATGCCCGGATACCCTTGCCCAGCATGCTATCCTTGCCCACGATTGCGTGAGCAGTAACCGCTTTGTTCCGCAGCCTCAACGGTGTACAGAGCTTCTCTTGCCGGTCATATATAGGCTGTCCAATACTCAACATTTCTTGTTAGGTACTTTGGACAAGTTGTGTTAAATAACGGTAACATATTCTGACTTAGTAAGTATGCAGATATATTCATATATTGCCCTAATGAAAGTTAGAAACGCGCTTGTCAGTGAACTCATTTCTGGATCGTCTGTAGAATGTTGCGACTTCATGTCTAATTATAATTCAATTCAAATATTGTTATACACCAAAAAGTTAGTACTAAATTTCAAATAGCCGATTAGGAGATATTCCTGTGTTCCAAGAAGCGCAATTATTCTTGGTCATAAGACCGTTTCTGTCCAAATTTCGCTCTTTTCTCTATACTGCGGAGAAAGCCAACCCGCAAATTTTGCACGGCAGCGACAAGGAACGTAGCAAAACATCTCTGATGTTAGAACTTCTGACACTTTTTAAACACATTTCTACATCATTTTTTTAGCACGTCCCGAAATGAAACATTTTTTTGATCAACATAATGGGAGTTTGAGATTAACCTTGCAAAAATGAAAAAAATACTCTCAAAATCAAGTTTCTGCGGAGAATGTAGTCCACTATATAGGAAAGAAAGTAACAAATAAAAATTGCTTATACGTACAAATCTGACTATACGTTTTGACTATGAGTTTCATGACACCCTAGCACTCATATTTAATGATAAAGAAAGGAGCTAAGGTAATACATCACGGGGCTAAAACGACGCGCAATTAAAACTCTGCATAAATCAAGAGTTAGAGCATGCAATGGCCGCACAGATACCGCCGTTTATTTACTTTAGAGATGTACCGAATTAAAGATAGATTCATAGTACGGACGATCGGGAAATATCACTATATGAAATCACCGTATAACACATTTGAATAATGCGGAAGACAATATTCATCCGATAAAGTGATGCGTGTAAAATTTTTCGTGCGAAAATACGTTATGTTTAAATGCTAGAATACATGCGAACGATTTAAGGTCCGATGACTGATTTCTATTGCTGAACTCGAATAAATCAATATCTATGGCCAATGAACACTGCACGCCGCGAATATCTGTACATCGATTATATATACACGGTACAGCGTACATGTCTGTTGCCACGGTACACCGTAGCCATATACAGTGGATGCGGCAGCATACGGTCATGTGACAGCATACGGTCGATCATGCGGCAGCATACGGTCATGTGCCAGCATACGGTCATGCGGCAGCATACGGTCATGTGACAGCATACGGTCATGCGGCAGCATACGGCCATGCGGCAGCATACGGTCATGCGACGGCATACGATCATGCGACCGCATACGGTCAATCGAAGTCTGAGTCAAGACGCAAACGGCATAAAAAAATATAGCATGGAATGAATTCCTAGATGCCGTGTATGGCCGTTTACTAGATGTTTAATATGACTGTAAAAACTAGATGTTTTTACAGTTATATTAAAAAAGTACTTGTTCTCCGACAGACACATTATTTCCATTAATAAACGACCAAATGTCCTAGCTTTTCTTCATTTCATGCACAAGGGCAGAAGACAATGCAGTACCAACATTCAAGACAATGCAGACAGTACCAACATTCATCCTTATTTGCATTTGCCAAAATGGGGGGAGGGCGATTGAATTTCTTCGAAGTACTACGCGCTCCAGGGTTCCCATGTATGTCCGAATTTCATTGCAGTGTATTTTTAAGCTATTACATATATTTTGTTATTCGAGTGACTAACATGACAAACAATAAGTAAATTATTTTCGAACCAGCTAAAAACTTACTTTCTTTCCTAAACGTCACCAATAAAAAATACCTATGAGAATTTATCACCGAAATTTGGTAAAAAAGTAAGTACCTTAAGTACTTCCCTGTCAGACGCGGTCGAGAAAGCACGTGTCCGCTCTCTCTGGAACTGTTGCGTGAGCTGAGATAATCGTGTGTGACGGTTAGTTTTCTTTGTCGGCCAGTTGTAAATGTGTACAGCTTGGGCCCAAGTGTTTTTCAGTGTTTCTGTCCAACGTTACATCCGACGACGACTCGGAGACGGAGGACGACGAAGGCGGCGCACCAGCGTGACCTTGGACTACGACGTCCTAAACTCATCATAAGGTCATAAGGTTAAGTAAACAGCAATCTGAAGTTCCAAAAAACGATGGTGGTATACAAAATTTTCACAATACAATAAAAAATTTTGGCAGTAGACTGAAGACGTGAATTCGAACATTCTTTTCTACGTGTACAGGACAGTCTTCGTAGCCGAGCTTTGAGGTCATTGACATAGTAAGAAGTTCAACGATGAACATAATAAACTGAGCGTCGATTAGGCGGAGAGGCAGCAAGATGTTTTTTGTGATGACATCTGTTTCCGGAAGATAATATGTCTCAAGAGGTCGGGCGTTCTACCTCGGGGAGCCTGCGAGTTCCAGACCTGTTAACTGTCTGTAATTATCACCTATGCAAGCTAACCGAGGAACCCATACCTCCACACCTGAAACCCATACAATTTGTAGGCTTTTATCATACTGTATTCATAATATTAACTCAATCAACATCTTTTATTTGTATTTCAAATGATTTTCATCGTATTGGAGAAAAGCAATCCAACATGAAGATGAATACCTACGCGTTTGAGCAGCAATCGACACATGACCGGAGGAAGAGCCGAGAGGGCGCTCATAACAAGTTAAAGTAACTAAGCGTGGTCAATTCAAAACTCACGAAGCATACTCACCACAAGCAGAGGTTCAAAATACACTAAGAAATTTTATGGTGAATTAGTTTTCTTGTAGATATAAATAGTGACACAGATATTCGTTACAATTATTCAATAACATTACTGTCATGTAAAAGCTAACTCAACTGCGCAAGGTGAACTAAGATAAAGCTCCACTAATTCTGGAATTAATTTCACATGCAAATTTTCACATGCAAATTCGACAAAAATATAAGAAGTCAATTAATAAAAGTTATCGATCGCATAGCACGGTAGAATAGACAGACATTACAAAAGAGACAGAAAAATACGAAATAAATTATTCCTTATAAAGGAAAGGACATAAATTATTTCAAGTACCAAAGAGAAACAAAATGCATTTTTTAAGATGAAGCATCGAATTGAAGAGCGCAAAAAAGCCTTGAGAAAAACGAACTGATGATTTATGTGTGCAACAATGGACAACAGATCGTTAGTGTGAAATAATATTAACATAATAATGCAATGATGAACGATTAAACGAAAAAGTCTGCCGAGCTACCGATCAGAATGTAGAGAATGGATTCATTTGCCGATGGTAGAACGATTATCCAAAGCTAAAAATCTATGTGTGGATGAACTGGAATAGGCACATGCATGTAGGACGGAGCAGTCTCCTCAGCACAGCTCGGGGAATAACTTTCAGATGTCAGTCACTTTAGCGGGGCCCCCAAAAAACGATCGCAATTATACTATTAGTGTCGATCAAAGTCCCACCTATAGCGTCGCTGCAACTGCCGTCATGTAGACGGATCGCCACAGAGTTCATTCTGAGCATTCATGCAATGGACCAGAGGAAATCGTTTGATTGTGCTTATAGTTACCTACATTCTCTACTTCCGATGGACTACTTCGGGGCAATCACGCCTTTCGTCGACTTTCAAGAAAACCTGAAATGGACGATACAACATGCCTGGCACGAACAAAGTAACAATCTTATTTCGAACAAATGTATTATTCACGTCACGTTGATGAGACCGTATGTGGCTAGGACAATAGAAAATAAATTTCACCTGGGTACTTTGTATAAATATAAACAAAAATTTATAATAATCGCATAAACTATGATCTTGCCGAACAGCAATTATAACGGAGGCTTATTATTGATCCGCGTTCAAGCTTCGTGAAGTCCTGAGCGAATAATTAGTTCAAATTTTCTGCAAAACGACCGCACTGCTCCTTTTTCCGTATAGCATTACACTCCGGCGACTATTTCTATTGCTTACATTGTTTTGTTCTGTCAGAGATGAAGATTTATCGTTTTCCAAATGAACGCCATCCAGTCGTAGGTAGGCAATTTCCTAACAGCGCAAGTCATCTTCATCTTAAAAATTAATTAACTAAGCTGCAACTGGCTTTAGTTTGCCTTGTAATTAGCAACTAATTGACAAGATAATAAATAAATTTTAAATATAGACTTGATGCAAAATGCAAATGAAAAAAGATACTCATTTATACAACATAATTTCTCTACTGTAATTTGAAATGTTTCCTAGTACTCGATAAATATCCTGCAGAACGCGAATAGCAGGTATAAACAACGCTCGACAAGTCGGAGGAACTGAGAGCTTCAAAGACTTTCGAACCTAACACCAGCATCTGGAATATGTTTCATCATGCCTGCAGTGTGAGCGAAGCCACAAAAATATGAACCGCTGACGACAATCCAAAAAACGAAGTAAAGGACGTGCCAGTACGTGCGTGATGGTCAATGAAAGGCGTTCGCTTCCAGCATCGCTGTCGCTGCGCCGAGAGAAAGCTACAAAAATCGCGATTAATTTTGATGATGTCGATCAATAGAGACGACGGTCCGCTTTTCAGTCCAGTGATCATTTTGTTCAGCGCCAAGAACACCTGATGTCCAGAGAGTACATGCACGTTACAGGAAGAAATTGAGCGAAATAAGGAATATTTATGCTTTTAATATCATTTATCTGAATGTTATAACAGTTGTTACGATATTCTGCGCTATTGTTTTATTGATATACTAGCTCCTTTCAACAGAAAATAAATCGAACACATCCCTATCAAGCGTAACCAGAAATATAGAGTGCGTGTTTTTGCCGAGCAACGGTTCTTTTAATATGCACTGAATAATCAAAAAATGAATGTAGACAATTTCTTTTGGAAATTTCGGGCGAGGGATAATTAAGAAGTCAGCGCAAGATATCGTTAAAATATTGTATCATTAAATATATTACTAAAATACGATTTCTCGGAACACAAATTACTGAAACTGCCTTCAGAGACATCACAGCCAGTAGTAACAATATGCGCACTAATAATGTAAAAAATATATGCAGAGGTCGATAATTTCGAGAGGTAGTTGTTACAATAAGAATAATTAAAGAGATGAGTGGTTTCCATCATTGAAGATGAAATAAATAGAGTTATACTTTAGAAGAAAAAAATTGTGATTTACTTACTTAAAACGCACTGTCGAACACATGCATAACACACAAAGCATTTTTATGACTAAACAATTCGCACAAACACAACCAGAATTTCCCAGGAATCGTTTCGTGTCATCTTCCATGCCATGCTCTCTGGATCACACCCGGACGTAAGGTATTCAATATCTTGCATCGGCTCAATAAGCGCGTACAAATGAAGTCGCGACTGCAGAGCGCTCGTTTACACGCGAGTTTCGAGGGAGGCATTTTAGCGAACGTCGCACCGAGGAATGCCTGTTCACATACCTCAGCGGAACACCTTCCGAGCATCCCGCTAGGCAACCAATATATACGATACTCGATACACGACGTCAACAATGGATTTCATTTATGGGATGGATTTAAATAGATATTTCCGCAAATGAGACTTAATTAACCAGAACCATGCGAGGACTGAAAGTAATGGTGCAATAAAAGCACGAGCGCATGGCAGAAAAACTCTCGTCCCCCAGCGTCGCAAAAGAAGCGACGTGTTCGCGGGACCAACGCAGCTCTTCAGGAAACGTTTTATTTGCCGTTTTGGTAGCGCCCGTCTAAGTGATTTAGTGTCGACAGAATTATTTCGGGAGAATCCCATTAATACAAAAAAGTTTCGACGATTCAATTTCACTGACTAGCGCAAACAGTGTCGCAAGTGTCACAACAGTGTCGCAACTAATGTAAAGCTTACTTTAACCAGCAAAACTTAATTTACAATTTCCCTTTGCATGCTGGAAAGATTTTGTTGGAACTATTAATCGTAATGAATGCAATTCCGAGTGAGTGATAATAAGATCAGGCGCATGGAGTAGAGAACAAATGATCATATAATTATCTCAAACAAGATGTCCACATGCAACAATAAAACAAGAAAAAAGCAAAAAAAAATAATGGAAAGCCGAAAAGTACACAAATGAATATGGCCGTAAAATTGTATCTCGTTACAGCTTGCCCTCTATATTTTGCATTAGCTACTACATGAAAAACAATGTCTGCGTTTAAGCTTGATCATCTAGCAACCTCACCTTTTAAATGTAGTTATTCCATATACGAACAGGAAGGCTATTCGAGAGCACTAAGTTTCTGCACAAAATTCGAAACTGCAATAACACGGTAACAAGGAGACGAAAATTGTGAATGTAGTGTTTTGCGTTGCACAGAATGCAGTCAATTGAGATGAAACATAATTAGCTGTAACATGAGATTGGAAGCAGGGCGAGAAAAAACACAGCTAGAACGCTCAATCAAGAGAAAAAATCTGCGTCAATTGTACATATCTGAGTGAAATATTCTTTTAACTGAATGAGAAGAACAGGCCATCACAATTTGCAGACACGGTCATCGGTGAAGCTCTCCACATTTGCGAAATATTAAGGGATGGGAAATAATAAGGGATGGGAAATAATAAGGGATGGGAAATAATAAGGGATGGGAAACAATAAGGGATGGGAAATAATAAGGGATGGGAAATAATAAGGGATGGGAAGAGCCAGCAGGTAGACGAACCAAAGCTCAAGGAAAAGGAGTGTGGGGAGATGTGCAAGATACGAGAAGAAGAAAAAGGGATATAATTTGAGTGATATCATCAATAAGAGTGATAAATTGATTGGACTAGAGAGAGAACGAGAAAGGGGAGTGAGGGAGACATTGATGTAGGGAGGGTGAGGGAGGAGGTATGTGAGAGCGGCAGTGGGGTGAGGGGTGAGCGAGGCATGGGGAGCATGAGGTGGGGGGGGGGAGGCAGGTCATAACTTCAGATCTAACAACGGGGTGCACTTCTGGCTGGAATGTGGCGACTGGAGGCGGCGGCTGGTGCTGGAGTATGGAGGTGGTGCTGGTGCTGGAGGTGTAGTGTGGAGGTGGCAGCTGGTGCTGGAGGTGTAGTATGGAGGTGGCAGCTGGTGCTGGAGGTGTAGTATGGAGGTGGCAGCTGGTGCTGGAGGTGTAGTATGGAGGTGGTGCTGGTGCTGGAGGTGTAGTATGGAGGTGGCAGCTGGTGCTAGAGGTGTAGTGTGGAGGTGGCAGATGGCGTTCCAGGCAACGTGGTGTTATTAAAAGCAAGTCAAGTGCTAGTGTATAGTTAGTAGTTATTTAGTTGCAGAGAATTCTAATAAGCTGTACAGAATGAGCATGTAATGCTGGCAAAAGACTGCCATGTACGTGACGACGTTGACAGTCGCGGTTGACCACTGCAAAGGCTCGCAAGAGATCGCTGTTTGTGTCCACAAAATTCATCACACAGGCCCGCATATTCATATATTCTGAGGAATACAGGTGGCTAAATACTATTCTGCTCCACAAAATGAGCTTTGAACGACCACTTTTTTGGGAACTTGAAGCTTATGGCTGATAGTGCGTCATGTCAATGAAGTGTGTCATGTCAATGAAGTGTGTCATGTCAATGAAGTGTGTCATGTCAATGAAGTGTGTCATGTCAATGAAGTGTGTCATGTCAATGAAGTGTGCCATGTCAACGACGTTGGGACTTACTTTGTCAATGAACATGTAGATGAGTATACCAGTTTTGTTTGTACGATTACATTCAAGAAGCTGAAATATTACAGCAAACTGATGTCGGGACATTCCAAACGTTGCCCCACCAAGATTTTCTCGTAGAATTATTTCTCTCCGTTCGCTAAGAGACCTCCACCATGTTCATGTTCAATAACCGGCAACCGCCCTGCAAAGACCAACCTCTGCGTTTTTCGAATCTGTCTCTCTCTAACCGTCCAAGATACTATAGTATTTTCATTAGAACGCGTGAATCAATGCCAGAAAGTATCTAAACTACCTGCGCATAAATAAACTAGCACAAAATCTCATCGGAAGATAAACGTCAACAATTCAGTACATTCTCCGATAATACAGTTGATAACGAAATAAGATGACTCGAAAGTTGTATTCAGTTGATCTATTGCTGAAGTAAGACAAAGATAAAGTGTAATAATGGGTGAACTGAAATTCCAAGAATCCGAGATTGTATAGGGACAGAAATCCTATATAATCCACGGACAAAGGCAGAATTTTGAAGCGTGGTGATGATCTAACGCTATGATGACGGTAATTTAATGCACGATTAGAGGTTGTGCTTGTGTAGCAATGCGCATCCCATCAATAGAAAAAACAGACAGCCAGAGTCTGGGGTGGGAGAGGACGTGATGGGGAGAGGATATTTAAATTTGTTTAATGCCACCATGAACGGCAGCCATGGCAGACATGTACAGTGGCATTTTCATGACAGATTGAGGAAGAGGATCCGCCCCAGCCATGTCTTCCAGTGGTACAGAAAACCAGGAAAATGACGTGAAATTAAGTGTTTTTTCGCGTGTTACAAAATTGAATAATTCATTGAAAATTTCATCCGAGAAATTATTATTCCGAATTATAAATTCCTGTGAAGACTGGGAAGAAAGGGAAATTCCTGTGAAAGAATTAATGATAGCGTACAGGGCACTAATACATGCTCGTATACTAGCAGAAAAATTGCCACCTGAGAGCGTTTGAAAATAATCAGATCACATTTGCATAATCAACATTTCTATTAAGTTCAATGAATGAGCGTGGTAAACTTTAAGTCATAAGTGAACAACGCAGTCGATAAATTTCCTCAACTGGAAGTTTCCTAAAAGTGCTACAAAATGTACAAAGAAAATTTTGAATAAGGTAAGGTCAGCAATAGCCCATCATGAATGTGAATAGTTGACATTAAGGGGACCGTCTACCCTCCGTAAAAACTTCTACAGTTATCATCGGATCATCGTGAAACTTCACATACACACGTAAAATGTAAAAAAAAATAACATTTTGTTCGTATGAATTTAAAAAAAAAATTGATAGAAAACGTGAAATTCATAGAAAACGGCTAAAAACGGGTACTTTAGAAAATCTATCTCCTCCTACAAATATCATCCTACAACATTGAGACACGTATCATTCCATTCGTAAAGACCATACCTATCGACTCTAACATCACTTTTCTCATTTTCCTCATAGTTTTTTTATGCGCATTTTTCCCATTTTCTCATTTTTCCCCCTCCCCCCCCTCTTCTCCCCCATATATAAGACGAACCATACTCAAATTCCAAAAAATGATGTTAGAGTCGATAGGTATGGTCTTTACAAATCGAATGATATATGTCTCATTGCTGTAGCTTGAAAACTGTAGGAGGAGATAGGTTTTCAAAAAGACAAAAAACGAAAATTAAATAGTTCAGGGGAGCCAAATAAAGTAAAATTCATTGAAAACAGAAGAATATACCCAAAAAAGTCTTGATATTGTAGCCCAAGCTTTCCCATTGCCAATCATTTGCATTCAGGGTACCAGCAAGCGTCTTTAGACCTATTTACGTCAAATTTAACGTGAATAATAATCTATAAATTGGACTTTTTATATAAAAATATATATTTGAAACATTCATTTTACATAACGTTACAACTGCATTCAGCAAAAACTATTGCATGTACATCAATTGTAGTAGCTTTGTTGAACGCGTCTTGTTTGTAGCTTTCAAACGAGTGCAAACACTTTGCAATTAACCTAAATAATGACATATAAATACCATTTATTAGTAAATAATGTTATAAAATGTTCATTTTATAAAAGTTTAAGCCTGCATTACACAAAAAATATTGCATGTACATCAATGGTAGTAGCTTTGTTGAACGCGTCTCGTTTGTAGCTTTCAAACGAGTGCAAACACTTAGTAATTAACGAAAGTAATGATCTATATATACAGATTTAATTCAACTAAATCTTTGTACATATTGTTAAAAAATGTTCATTTTATATATTTTTAAAATTGTCTTACGCAAAAACTATAGCACGCACAGACATGCGGTAAACTGCGTTAGACGCGCTTTTTCAGCAGCTACAAAATGAGTCAAGAAAACGGAAAAGCCAAAATTCCTATTTTTAGGGTAGACGGTCCCCTTAAAGACAACTACGTTGCCTATATTGGTGAATCGTGCCTTGTACCAAATGTCGTGCATTGCAACAACCGTCTTTTATTGTAGCAAATGTGTATGGTAGCAAATCTCGTGCATTATACAAAATGAATGGAGCCATGCATTTATGCTGAATTAATGCCTAATCTTCGTGTAAATCCTAACACACGCTACTTCCTATTCTCTAATTTATAGAATCAACTGAAGAATGGAAGAAAAGGGAGATGCGAGCAAGTGAATAATTTAACAGCTAAATGACACATCAACAGCAATTGATGAATAAAAACAAATGTATAACAACAATGTGGAAACTGAACTGTATCAGTTGTGAACAACCTCAGTTATAGCAATGAATTTGAACATTTTCCTCTTCTTCCTCCGCCGATGTTTCATGCTCTAAAATTGCTATAGTATTATTCTGGCCAATGAATATCGAGTGTATGATGCTCCGAAGTCGTTGTTCAAGCCAGCTTTAGAAGTCTAAATCCATTTTCATAGTTTCCCATAGTTACGCCTTAATTTTCAACCGCATTCGCATTCAAAGCTTAAAGATTTCGGCTATTTTTTTTAATGCAACTCATGTTAGAGACAGAACTTTCCAAATCCAATGGCATTGTATAATTGTGCAGATAAATGAAAATTTTTGATAGATTATTGGAGATTTCAACGCGTGTTTGGTAACAATCATTAGAGTGTTCACTAAACAAGTGTGCGCATCAAATGCAATAGGTAGGATATCTGCTATCCCTACAGGTAGGTCTAGAAAGAAATAAATGACAATGTTTTTCAAATGACAATTTTTTGAGTAAATAAAAAATAGAAGCAAATTACTTGAGAACTGTACCTTTTTAGTCAATTCAAGCCATTGGCTTGGCTCAGTTTCTGGAACTCATTCAACAGTTTCACGCTATGACAATTCATTCGCTTCATAAATAGGAACATTTTATGGGGATTTCAGATATTTTTTCCAAGAGAATAATTAGATAACAATGTCGTTATTTGGTAATAAATTAATAAGGCATGGAATAATATTTACAAAGTTTTGAGACGTTATTAAGTTAATTGTAGAATGTATATAGGAGGAAATCAATAACCGTAATTCTGTTCAATATAATAAACCTGAGAAAAGGACAATTGGCTTCATAGACTGACGTGCAATTACTTCATTTGTCGAAATAATTCTGAATAATGTATACAGCCCCTAACAATTTTGCTAAACAAATGAGTGCGCTGCTACAAAGCATATCATAAGTTTACTGGACGTCAATGTCATTGAAGTGCATGTTGTCTCCACATTGCGAAATAAAGCCAAATATCGTGCATTGAAAATTTAATCCGAGAAATTATATATTCCGAAATATAAATTCCTTCCCCTGAGTGCAGCGCAAGCAGGGAGATGAGCGAGGTTGTTTAGGACCATGCTTTGTGCGAGGCAGGCGAGGCTGGATACCAGCATGGGGTCCTCCTAACGAGGGCAGTCTAGCCAACAAGCCAAAGGTCAGTGCTTTCAAGTGAACATACATTGTGCTACTTTGCAACTTCATCATCCTACCAATAATAATCCATTGAACAGAAACACACCGTATCATAATCACACCTAAGAAAATTACAAGAACACTAAATCATACATTGATTCTATCACGCCATTAGGTTGGCCCAAAACCGTAGCGCTGTCAACTGACATCCATCTTATTTATATTATAACAATATTTAATCAGAAAATACAATAGTATATTTACCGTACTTGAAACCGAAGTGTAATAAATCCGTGAAGATTAATAGAAAACTAAAAGTTTGTATATATGTAAAATTGTTCTTTATTCATATCAAGATGACTGAAAATGTTTGACTGATTTCACGGAATATAACTAGACTATTTAATTTACAATCACGGTCCATGAATTAAAACTAATTTCTTTGAAATAAAATGAAATCCTGTCGACTACTGATATGAAATTTAAAAATCAACAATTCAAATATTCAAATATCCTGAGAGAGGCGAATTCATATACAGTTTGAAGGAAGGACGAACATCGTTTTTAGCGCATCTTCTCATTTATGGAAAAAATGCACTATTGTGCTCGCCATGTCCGTCAGTCTGTCTGTCTGTCTGTCTGTCTGTCTTTCTGTCTGTCTGTCTGTCTGTCTGTCCGTCCGTCTGTCCGTCCATGACCTCAAGTTTTCGTCGACGAGAAAATGAGCTCTTTGTCACTCACTGCAGTGAATACTGAGTTATATTTTTTTTTAAATTTGTTTCATAGGCCCGAGTTTACCAGCTTCGGTCGACCAGGATGCCACATGTATAAAAAACAAGAGTGATGGGCAAAGTGTAGGATTAATGGTGTAAGCTATCAAACGTGAGAGCAAGTTAAGCAGTAAACCCAGGAGCTGACTAGCAAACATGAGAACAGACCTCTGGTACACAGCGCGGCAAGCAAGCAGGCAGGTATGTAGGCAGGCAGTCAAGCGAGTAAGCCGGCGTTCCTGTTGATCTGGCCATCCAGACAGACCAATTATCAGCTAACATCCCGGATAAATCAGCACAGGTATTCGCTAAAACGCTCCCATCTTCGTCTGGACAACATATTGGACAAGTCAAACTGAGTTCATAACGCGCTTCTCAAGTCGCCTGCCGCTTCCACAGCTGCAGACAAATACAAGAAATTTCAGAAATTTCCTCCAGTTTCAGTGATGGTGCAGTGACGCCCAGCAAAAGCTCTCCCTGGGCCCAGTCACTACCCCTCCTCCCTACACCACAGCACCAGCCTAACCCCCATTGATTATCACTCTAGTAAACCCTCAAACCCCCGCATCTCCCTCCTTTTATTTCGCTCGCAGCTCGGCCGAGGCCGCTGCTGCGATACCTCTAATCATCACCCATACCTGTTCTGGAGCTTCTCGAGCAACACGGCTTCTCTGAACGCTTCCCTAATGATGGCGCTCATCACAGGAACATTTTACTCACGCTATAACCCCTGTAATATTAATTCGCGCAAAGACCTGCAAGCTAGACGATCTGCCGTGCAAGCCTCACGCTGCGATGCTTCTTGAGATCGTAAGAAGCAAGGACCAAATCTTTGGACTCGAGGAAGAGGCGACCGGCGATGCCCTGAACAGACGCTATCCAGAGATTGCCCTGCCTGCCAGATGCACAACGATCGCTGCCACCAAACAAGCTTCCGCTGTCCTGCTCCTCTCCTTCCAAATCATTGCACCTGCGCCTCGTCGTATTTAATTACGTTAATCTTATTGCTTATTAATTCGAAGCAACTTATCCGTGCACTTAATTTGTATTACCAGACCATAGAATTGACTTTAGAAGGACCACTTGTTATGAGAAGGTCTCATATGAGTGAAAAAAGTTAGGGGAGTTATGAGTTTAGCCTCACATAAACGCGGGTGTCGGCATCATCATGTCGGTGGTAGACTAATGTTCAAAATTTGTCCTTGATTGAAATCTCAGTAAACGAACATGGAGCCTGAATACTTTAAATGACACTTTATTACGAAGACAGGCACAGTCCTTTCAACTCATAATGACTTTATGAAGGAGAAATTAAACATAAAAATTTATTTCAGGCTTGCATTGCGGTGCGCCTTGGTTCTGGCTTCATTACAAGCCAGGTCTTAAGGAAGACATAAAAATAGTTTAACCCATCAACTAAATTTAATGCACACAATATTCCTAATGAATACCTACGACAGCGATTTGAGTGGCCAAATGCATGCAATTTTAAATGGAATTGAAATCACAGAAAATTTGAGCTATGTTTCATGACCAATTAATCAACTAGAATCAATTTCGTGCATACTGGCCATTAACCTTGACGAGGCAGACGCAGACGCACCTAACTACCGACCATTCAACATTCAGAGAGTAAAGAACACATGAACTTACCGAGATGACAGCAGCGCTGCAACACACACCTAACCAGCGGGCTCGCAGCCGCGGCCCGCAGCCTCCACGGCAGCAATCAATTAACGCTAGGATGATATGCACGGGCGTTGGGAGGCGGAAATTCAATAAGTTACAAGTAGCGGCCCGAGCAGGCGACAAGTGGCAGCAACGTTTTCTCTTTCATCGAATTCGGCGTCCAAGTGGGCAACGAAGGCAAACGGACGACACCACATGAGCATGTGTTGTCTCAGCAGGAGTTCGCCACCTCAAACCTTCTTTATTGTAGCCCCAGCACGCCGCCTAACAGGACTTTCCAATGCTCGCCTTATTACCATCTATTGCACTCATTATCGAACGAGACGTTGGCAAGCTGATCTGAATAGATTAAAGTACGCACAACTGCAAGGAAAGTGAGAAGATAATTTACGGCGCGTGATCAAAGGAGGGTTGTGGTCTAGAGCTCCAGCGTAACTCGACCTCTCGAAATTCGTGCGATAGCTGAACTCGAGTGAGGAGACTTGGCAGCGGATCAACTGCGGGGAAATTTAAAAGGGAAATATGAAAACAAACTGGCGTTAGACTCACAGTAAATTTTAAAGGGCCATATGCATCTCTTACAATAATACTAAGCATCATGAAATCTGGGGCAGCCAGAAAATTTCCGGAAACTCTTACTGAGACAAGGTGTTATTGAAGGTCTACGGATAAAAATGGCTTACATTGACTTAAATTTACAAGTGCTGGCAAGTCATTCACAAAATAGTGCAAGAAAGTGACAAAAAGTATCCCATGAATGAATACAGAACATATTTCCTCACTCCGGTCTCGGAAAGAGAGTAAAAATAACTACGATGATCCGAGTCCTACGGCACACTGAACCTGGAGTGCCGCGTACAATTTATATTCAAATTGACAGCGAGAAACATGCACATCTTCGATGCGGCCAGCGGAGCAGCGAGGAAAGAGCACTCGTCCATGTATGCATTTTGCATTAAAGAAATCTCAAGGGAAGAGTAAAGCCAGAACCCAACCATGGGATGAGGCAAAGAAATGCGAAATTTTGTACCTGTATTATTTTCATGAACATGTTGACAACCTAGTATGCATATGATAGAACAAAGCAGGCAAGAAATTCTACAACCATGAACAGCAAGCTGTGATCTCCTGAATTCCTGATCAGTTTCATAAGGTGATATCAAACTTACATCTAATATCTATTTCTTAACACATAGACAGGGCTCTTTATTCTCCAAGTCAGCTGGGCTGTTTTTTTTAATACATCAGCTAAGCTGTTTCTTTACATATCAGCTGGGCAGTTTCTTAGTACATCAGCTTACCTGTTTCTTAGCACATCAGCTTAGCTATTTCCGTACAAAGCAGCAGGGCTGTTTCTTTACAAATCAGCTGCAGAGAGCTGTTAGTTTCACGTCATCTTGACTGTTTCTTAGCACATCAGCTTAGATTTTTCCATAAAAATCAACAGGGCTGTTTCTTTACAAATCAGCTGAGCAGCTAGTTGCAAATCTTGGCTGTTTCTTAGCACATCAGCATAGCTGTTTCTTTACAAATCAGCATGGCTGTTTCTTCACAAGTCAGCTGAGCTGTTAGTTGCACGTCATCTTGGCTGTTTCACATAATGTTCCCAGCTGCGAGAAAATGAACGCTCGCAGTATAGAATCATGATCGTCGGAAGAGGCCAAAAAGGAGAGCGACAAAAAACCACAAAGATAGCGAACAAAAGAATGAAGGTAAGGATGCATTTTAAAGGGTCGGGAGGGTACAGAGAGGTGGAGAGTCGATTAGCATTCCGTGGCCAAGTCTACCATTTAGACGCCTACGCTCGCTCGACCAAACCGCTCCCTCCTCTCCCTCCCCCCCCCCCTCTCTCTCTCTCTCGATTTCTTCTCACTTAACATGCCGTGCTCCTAGATGCACTAAACTGCGCTTCTACAGACAAGACCGTAGCTGTACAACTCCTCTAAGTTAGCTCTAATGCTCCAGCATTTCCAAATGGTATACGTGACAGTTTTCTTTCATTCATTCCATGAATCGAATGTAAATTGGACTGGCATCGCATCAAAATGCACTTCATGCTCTCGCGAGAATGTGTTCTCTGAGATCGTCACATTTTTGTGTACCTAATTTTGCTTCAGATTTTAAGCCAATAAAAATTGAATGCAGAAATGATTTTTGTAATCGACAAAAATCAATTTCTGTGTTAGAAATGATTTTTATCAGAAAAAATCCTCTCATTAACGCGAGACTTGAAAACATTCACATGCGATAATCATGCAAATGTCTTCTCATCAGCGAAGCACGACGACAAAACCTGGCCGTTTCGAAAAATAATCACTGATGTCACACACCTGATCTGGTCTGTCATAATTACGAGGGTTGCAGAACGTGTGATCCGAGTTTCCATGGCCTAGGAAAGGCTCATCAATCACCGTAGAGCCTCCCATCAATTGCCAGCGACAGGCCTCCACTTTCCTGTTTCCGAGTTTGAATGAGAAGGAGAACTCTAGCGCCGGGCAGTGACACCAGGCCGAGTTGTGATGGAGCTGCAACTTCATCAAACATATCGTCATTTTTAGATCAAACAAAGACGCTGGCAATGAAAATTGAATAAAAATTGAAGCAATTCGGAGTTTTGCATGTGTGCCCTGCAATCCTGATATAAAAAATTGGCACATAGCGAATAACTGTGTACGTAATTAATCTCGTAGTTATAATCTTCTGATGGAAGCATTATTTCGTAAGTAGTGTATGCACAATATATCATGAATAGTTCACAACATCGATCCATTTATTTTATGCAGCAAAATCGGAAGTAAGTCCTGAATTATGTATTTTGAAAGTGAGTTGTAAAATTTAGATTTTATAACTAATAATTTCTATCTGTAATAGACTAGGTGACATTTTTTATCAGCAAGCAGGAATGATTTCAATAATAGTAGCGCTTTGTAAACAATGCAATTATCGTATAAGTGGCAAATGACCAAATCATGATTGTCAGCAATCAGTCATGCATGATAACGAGAGAGCCTGTCTCTAAATTCACTTTAAAACCCCGTAACAAAGCGTCTTACGAATACAAAATCTCATCAATGTCCGTGAGATTCAACTCACGGTGCAGGATGGGTTTTAACTGTACGCAAAGTTTGGGCGAAGGAAGCCAGAGTTCGATTCATGGCAAAAAAGAGAAAGATTTGTAGTCGGAGTATCAACGTGGCCGAGGGCGGAGTGAACTCGACCTCATATAAATGTGTTTATGATGGTTCCCATTAGAACTTAGAATACGTACATTAGGGTGCCAACCCCCCAAAAAATTATTGCTTTTAGCCTCATTGACCAGAATTGTTACACTACATAGGGTGGGTGCTCGTGCAAACAATTTTCACAATCGAGTACCGTTTATTGGTTGCACAATGGAGGCCGAGATATAACAGTCAGGCTAAAACCAATTATGTTAACATTTTTTGCGAAACTCCAAACAGGTGAAGTTACGTACCTACCTAAACATTAGTCAATGTAACACTCCACTGAAATTCTTTAGTGCACTGCTGTCACCGACCTGTGACAGCAGGTCGGTGACACATATAGATAGAGCACAGTTATTTCAGTCACTACAAAGTATCTCAACAAAAACAGATTTCATGAACAGAAGAAACTGCTTGTAACGTCGTTCAAAGACCTGCAGCAGATACTGAACTTCTGTTTCTCTTAGTCACAGAGTTGAAGTTCTTTATCAAAGAAATATCACTTTTTTGGTCAAATATCATTGACAATTTACAATTGCTGCACTTTTTAACAACTAATATGCCATATTGCTCCAAGTGTCAGGATGCCGCTGCAGGAATTAAGTTTCAATTCGCATGGCTGCAAAAAAATTTGAGTCTGTTTGTTCAGACAAAGTCTGGCAGAGTCAACTCAGACACGGTACCTTCGTCCAGAGATTCAACTCACGGTGCAGGATAGTTTTCATCAAGTTTTGACGCAGAATTCACCATTTGGCGCTTGTCTGTGTCAGTAACTTCTTAATTAAAGAAAGCAAGTCACTATAAATTTGGAAATTTACAGATTGAGAAAAATGCTAAATTCGGACTCACCATGTATGCTTTCTAGATATTTACACAATTGAAGTAATGTACATTATCAAGTACCATAAATGGCACATACATGTCTACATGGCTGCACAGGAAATTGTTTTATTAACTGTTTTATCGCAATAAGATCTTCAGCAATTGCAAATAAAGTCGTGGAGCAACTTCAGCAGACAAGCTGGTGTACCCTGCTTTGAGCTTCTCTTTCACAGTAAACACATCGAACTGTTGCAGCCCTCTGCATTTAGACCGTATAAGACAAACGGGTGCCGAAAAAGGTAAATTTTCAAACTGTATATAAATATTCCCATCTAGTGTATCATGCAGTGGGCACTGTGATCAGGACCTGAAGCATCAATATCAACATCAGTTGACTCATCAGCAAAAAAATATCAGAGCCAACTGCATTAATTTTTGTAGTTATTTCCGGGCTGAAATGTCTGAAGCTGGTTTTGAGAGAATTTAATAATGAATTGAGTTTCTGATTTCATGTTGGCTGAAACTGTTACATCATTTACACTCCGATTTTGATTTGTCAATCCATGCTTGTGATAAGCGATCAAACAATTTGAGACATGAACTACTGGAACATCCCATTAACAAATTAGAAGCAGTTGTATGTAAAATTAGTTCATGAACATGATGTCTGCATGCTAAACTAAAAGGCAGCTTCTTCTGCAGTAAGGAGCTCCAGCATATGTACCAATGTTGCTGACAGTGACATCAGAATACCTCAGCTGGATTCTGTCGTTGAATTGCCAGCCATCAATTAACTGCATAAAAACAATTACCTAAGCTTCACCAGTTCCGCTTGTAATTTTGTGAAAAATAATCTAACAGAAAGTAAACTTAAATAACACATTACCAACAAAGAATGTGGACTGCAAAAGCTAATTTTCAGTAAATCAGTAAAAATTGGCCCTATTGCATCATTTGACATAAGTAAATCGGCTCATGTCATAAAATGACATACCGGTACCTTATGTTAATAATTCATACAGGCATTATTAACACAATAATGATGTACTTGTGCAATATGTAAATATTGAGATATTTCAATCAAGTCTTTTTGGCTTTATACTGAGGTGAAAAGGAAAACTTTTAGATGGTGAGGCATGGGAAAACTGTTTTCTAATTTTTACCATTAAACCATTAATTTCATTGGCACCCTATAACGTACATACACAATTCCACGTCACACGAACTTATTTGAGAAAAATTCCGATAAAAATGAAAAAATCGGCAACTACTCGCCGAGAGTAAAAAAAAACTTGCAAAATGAACAAACTGAATTTAAATCGAGGTGAGGCAATCAAAACAAAAACTTCACGTTGTACACTAAGTAAAAGTACTTCTTGTACTGCTTCAGAAAACATGAAATTCGCCTATTTTATTAGTTTATTCTTCACAAAATACCTAATCGTGCACTCGTTCTATGCGAGCATCGATCCTGGATGCGAGCGGCTGCTAGGTCCTCGTATTAGTTTCGGAGTTTTTGAGTGAAGAACAGAGACAAGCAATAAATTACTTCCGGCGCCAGCGGACCGATCTTGGGACGAGAAAAAATAACGACTCATGGGTTGAAGAAACCATCCAGCCTTTCCGTTTACTGCAGTTACATTATTCATTCGTCTACCGAAATGGAGAGTCAAAATTTAACTAAAATTGAGGCTGCCGAAAACGAAGAAACAAAAATCCACTTAAACAATCACAACGCGAATTCTAATTAATTCTAATGCCTACAATAATCACACATATGATTCAGGATTTAATTATTTTAGTTTCATGGTAGGCTTTCAAACCCAAAGACTCTGGAATCTTTCTCCTTATTTTTCGGCTCATATAACGTAGAACGAGAGCTTAGCAACTTGTACCAATACAATCCACGTGCAAGGAGTATGTTAGCAATAAATATCCCTGTCTCCGAGCACTGAAAAAGCCCAACAAAAAATGAGCCTAGCTTGAGTTAGAGCTTTGAGTGCTTTCTCCTTCACTCTATAATGTTATGGTGCGACAGCCTCAGGTTAAACTCAATGAGACTACTGACTGCAGCAACCGACAGTGGCTTGCACAGTAGCAGAGCAGCAGCCAGCGAGACACTAGACTAAAGATCTTAAAACCTATACTAAAACGCGCGGGCAAAAACCTATCGGCCCGTTTCGGTTATAACATTAAGATTGAGTGTTCATGGGAAGCATAGACCCAGGCGCAAGGAATAGCAGCACACTGTGCTGACATTGCTGAGGCAGCTATTCTGAATGTGTTAAGGGCGTATCAATTGATGAGGTGTCCGCAATCCATTGAACGAAATCTGAAACCCGTTCACAATTCAGAGAACAATGAATGACAATAAAGCGTCAAACATTAATGACGAAATTCGAGCTAAAAAATACAAGACACAAACTTAATTTTAAGATAAAAAAAATGTTTCCGAAGAAGAGAAGTTGGAGATGTAAAATGTAGATTGCTTGATGTTGGATGGGTAAATATGAATAACCGTATCAGCACATGCAAAAGCCTTATCGAAATTAATTTTTAAAATACACAAACGACACTATAAATTTGGAAATTTAAAGATTGACAAAAACGAACGTACATAAATACGGACTCACAATATATGCTTTCTAGATATTTACACAATTGAAGTAATGTAAATCGAGAGAACAGTGAAATAACGTCTTACTTCTAGAGAGGGCACGACGGAGCTCGCAAGGTACACTTTAGTCGTGAAAATAAGGTGCAAGGCGTGTAAAAAGTTACTTAAAACACAACACCGAATGCATAATGGTAACATTTCACTCATGCCCGACAACCAAGCTGCATTGATTGACGTTAAAATGACATGGCATGGGAGAAAGCTCATCCAGCAGTCCGCTTGTATTGCCTGCACTGAGGGTGCCGGCTGTGAACGCTTTCTTAGTACCTATCCTTAGTAGTATATGTTTCCGACGTGGCAGTCCCAGGCCACGATGAGTCTTCGCTTCTGACTATCGCGCACCCGCCATCATTAGGGCCAGCTGATGCACGATGCTGTTGCTTGCTTTTCGCCGTCGGTAGTGGTGCAGGGGCGGACGATCAGGGATTGTGCCCAGGAACACGTACAATCGTCTCGTGAAAGGTCCCCAGGGTGAACTTACCCACTCTTACATCCTTTGGTAGGACGTTAAACAGTCTCGGCCCTGCCACGAAATGAGATCCTTCCAACAGGGATTGAAATCTTACCGCGAATCTGTTACGTAGTGGGAGAATCCTGCACAGTCTGCTCCTTTCTGGTTATGTTTCAATCCTAAAGGCCTCGCTTTCAAATTTTGGTGCCATTCCGGTTATTATTTTCCATGTGTATAGAATAACAGACCTCTCCCGTCTCCTCTTCAGTGAGTACAGACCCAGGCGCTCCAACCTCTCTCAGTAGTTCAACTCCTCCATCCCTCTGGTCCTGGAAGTGAAGTTTCACTGGACCCCTTCCAGGCTTCCAGTTGCCGCACTGCGCCGAGTGTGAACGGGGTCCAGAGCTGGCAGCAGTATTCAAGAGAAGGGTTCCGCTTCTCTTGTTTTGAACGTCCGCCAGATCCACCCCATCTGCTGCCTGCCTCCTGCGATTATTGCGGCTATGTCATCACCAAACTTGACCAGAGTGTTCATTAACACTCCTAGATCTCGAACGAGTCTCTTCTTTCCGATTTCCGAGCGTTAGGCGCCGTGTAGCGGTGCTCCATACAAGCTCTTCCAGTACCTCTGTATCTCATAACCTCAAACTTGGTCCCGTTGAACTACATGTTGTTCACTAGGGCTTAGTCATATACTGCAGAGAGGTCTTGAAACCTCTCGCAGTATGTCCTTTCCATAATCACCCATAATCCTCCACTATCACCCTGGAACCGCTCGATCTCGAGCCTCCAACAACGAAAGCTTGTGGTCTTTCTGTTAAGAAGCTGTGGATCCATGCCAACAAATCACCTCCGACCCCCCGTAGTCTTTATTTATAGAGTGCACTTCATGGTCAACTTTGTCAAACGCTTTCACGAAGTCTGAATATACCATGTCCACACCGGGCCCTTCTTATAGCATCGCTAGGATTTGGTGATGCTCAAGTAACTGAGACGAGCAGGAACGATTTCGTCTAAAACCGTGTTGCCTTCTGTTGGAAAAGTCAGCTTCCTCTATGTACTGCACCAACCTTTTGGCCACGACCTTATGGAATTCCTTGATTTCATGTGATGTTAATGTAACCGGCCTGTAATTTTGGGAATTGTCTCTCGCACCTCCTTTGTAGATTGGGATTATTAGCCCTAATTTTAGGTAACTAGGAACGTTTCCTTCTTTCAATGATGTTTTCCAGAGTAAAGTCAAAGGGACCTTTAGTGCACCGACACATTTTTTCAGCAACACTGCCGGAACCCCATCTAGACCAGGGCAGGTACTTTCAAACATTGCCAAGTGGACGTAACTTCTTGAACTTAAGCTCAAGAAGATACGTCAGGAGCCGAATAAGTCGATATTTCTTGGGTGCTCCTCTGTGGATCCTGTGTTTCAAACTCAAAGTTAAGCAGCACCCGCCCCCGACAGTTCTTAATTGAAGGACTCCAATTTCGTTCTCCTGTCTTGAGTATCCGGTGTTGCTGAGTACTTTTTCAAACTGCGCTCCTAGCTTTTCGCACATGCCCTGGTCGTCTCCAATAAGGATATCATTATTTTTCAGAAATCACACTGTGGTACTGATTTCGGCCTCTGACTGGGCATATTTGTATAAATATTTGGGGTTTTCCCGAATGGCAGCAACCGCTTGCGTCTCCACTATTTGTTGCTCAGCCTCGTGTGAGTCCTGCAGCTGTCGTACAGTATCCTTAATTTTTTCCTTTAGATGCACCAGCCTTCGCTTCTCCATATTCCTGGACGCGGCCGCTATCTGCTTGTTCAAACTCGCTCGTTTTCGCATGAGGATTCGTCTGTCCCAGCAAAATAAATTTCGCATGAGGATTCGTCGTATGAATTAGGTGCCGTTTGGGGGTCGTTCTACCCGGCATATGTGACGCGCTGGGAAGAACGCATACCTGCAGTAATACGTCGCACAGCTTGTAATATATGGCTTCGCATTTGACTCCAAGAACTCGGATCTCAGTCGACTTCGAGGAGTTCGTTCCCAATGGCCTTCCACTCCGTTCTTCGACGGTGAAAATTTAGCCCAGCTAGGTCCTCGCGAGATGTAGGTCTGGCCTGGTTCCATCCATTTCCAATAATTGTTGTCTCGACCACCACTAGTAGATGGCCTGACAGTGTGGTCTCCTCAACCCAAAAATCAGCAACCAGTTCTTCAATGCTGATGAAGAATAGATCCAGGATATTGTGTTCTCTTGTTGACACCAGCACTTGTTGACTTAGAATGTGCTCCCTATTGAATCGAAGTACCGTAGTTGTGTTATCTGAGTTCTGTCCTGATCTTTACGCCGCCCTTGACAGTCCAAGTGTGTATGCGTGGTAGGTTAAAATCTCCCGCAACCACAATATTTGGGGACCTAAGTTGGCCACCTTTGTTTTTATGCTCTCAAGTTTCTTCGAATTTTTCCAACGAAGAGTCAGGCGGTCGGCATTCGATAGCTATGCACAGTTAAAGATGGGAAATGTGGAGGGAAGAAATGTGTTGTATAACATGTAGTATAACATCCGTTGGAGCCTAAATGCAAAGGCACTGTTTTTGGGAGTTTCTGAGGGGGGAGGTTCTGAGGGAGTTTCTGAGGTAGACTATAACGCCTCCTTTTTCCCTCCTTCTTTTCGGTCTGCTCGATAATGTTAAATGCCTTTCATTTCGATTTATCCACCTTGGATATCCTCTCTTTGATGTGACTCGGTTAAGGCAAGCAAGATTATTCCTTCTGTCTCAGCAATTTCTCTAAGTACGCCGATCTTGGTGCGTTTTCTTCTCGGGAAGAGCCCCTCGATGTTGCCTAATTCATGATGCCAGACTCTTCCTTTTCTCGCGTTCTTTTAGTTGCTGCAACACTGCACGGCCAAAGATCTCTAACTCAGCAGTTGTTGCATATGTTGCAACAACTGTTGTAGTTCTTGCAATGTCAATAGCTGCTGCATTTGTTGAATCTGATCTATTTGCCTATGCAGGCCTAAAAAATTATTGCTTCTTTTATCGAGTCCTTTGTGTTGTTCTCCACTCGCAGTAGGTTGCAGTGTCCGTTGTAGTAATTATTAGAGCCGCCTTTTTATTTCTCTGATTTCGATAGATTCACCCTTCCCAGAAAGCATTTTTTTAATTTGCATTTTTTCCCGAAGTTTTGAGTTTGGTAGTATAATTTATCTGCAGTATTCTGGGAAGGAAGTATCAGAGTCCCGTCTCTCCTCAACGTAACCTACCGCCTGCATGCTGAGTCTAAGGTGATAAAATCGACAGTTATCTCGTTTGCAAGCTGAATTTTTATAGTATTCCAGCATAGGAATGAGTGATAGTATTGTCAGTCATTCCCATTTTGCATCCACGTTGGTTTCTGCTTCCAAACGTGGAAATTTAGGGACAAATCTTAGGGTGAGAATAATTACATTTCATTCCTTTATTCTTCCAATCGCACTTGCCCTGAAGATACCTCCAGCAAACACATTGTCAATCAGTCGTAATACAATCTTGAGGTCCGTGACTATAGGCAAGAGTTAATAACGTATCGTTGCAACGTGTTTGTAATAAATAAGGCAAAATGGGCATTTGAAACTGAAATCAAACAACGATTCCACATCGTTTCACATTTCCACGTTCATTCCACATTTTCTCCAAGACTAATGTAAAAAAACTCACATAATTACATCTCTGTGATATTTTGTGAACGCTTATAGCAAATACCGTAAATAACTATCAGGTTAGACCGGCGTTTCTCGGTCTAGATAATCGCTGCAACTATAAAAATTCTCTTGTATCAGATATCGTCATTTCCGTCGTATTGATTAATAAAGATAATAAAACCAAAGTATTCTGATTATAATAACCCCTCGAAACCCAAATGTTTCATATAATTTGCACATAAATTCGACGCTCCTTTCAAATAGTGAAAAAAATTAAGATAGATGTATAAACACCAATTTCAAAATATAGTTTCAATTTTTGATCCAATTCTTTATTACCAGCGTTTCTATGCCTTACTATTCTCTCACCAAACACAAAATTTTAGGTCCAGGTCCCAACTCGGTATATATGGGAGATACGCGCCTGAGCAGCCCTTTTATACATGCAGAACCAAACGTACTCATGTACACACACAAAATTTGGAAAAAAAATATATATATAATTGAAAATCATCCACAGCATTACTTTCTAATAATTCTCCACAAATGATTAACTACAAAATATTATGGAAGTAAAATTCTCATTAACTCAAGAAAGATTACTCAAAAAATGTGTACAAAACATGCAGCTCAGATCCTCGATTCAAGCAAATTTAATCTGACATGTATAGGATCGTATATATGATACATCTGAGTCATTCGTCGCATATTCCTTGGTTTCCTTCAACCAAATTTCCAACCCAATTTATTTTGCTGGTCAGTTTCGCATTATAGGTGCCACATTGTAGTGCTTACATTTTTAAGGCACGTAACATGGAATTTATGGTTTAGATATTATGTACAGGGAATAAATTCTATGTGGCTTATAGGGAAATTCTCGAATATATGGAATACTTATTACATACAGGAGGTCATTTTACGTCGTCAAAAGGCCGAAAACTCTAATCAACACAGATCAACATTTCATGCAGCCTTTAAATGTCAGTGAGAATTGCTTTAATAAATTTACAGGCACCATATCTTCAACAAAGAATACTGCCCAGGGTAAAACTGATATTTTAGCGTAATTACTCCAACCTGAGAATTCAATGAAGTGGAAGTTTCGATCCAACAGCATGCAGGAACTACTGTAAATTGGTATCGCAGTGAACACCCTATAGCGATCCTAAGGTGACTCATGCCATTTTTTGCTTCGATTTATGGCACCGAAATATAAAGCAAGAAGCTGATATAATTATTCAAGAGCCAATCGTACCTGAATTATGAAGTCAACCTCCCACGCATTGCCCAGCTCGAGTGCCAAAAATTTTCGTACCTGCAAAATAAAGAAAAATCTGTTAATTGGAACACTTGAAACAGGAGAATAGTTGTAGTTATGCCGAATTAATCTTGATTTGATATAATGATAAACTTTTGATGAGCCGTTAGACACACAAGTAAGAAATTCAAATCCGTTCTCATTCTTTCACGTCTGTTTATTTTTCGCTTGCTCTCAAATGTGCATGAGGTGCCCGCAAAGTTCGTTTGAACAACACGCCATGATAATTACTTCGTAGAATAATAATAATAATAATAATGAGAACTTGAACGAAATTTCGGTGTAAATGGATGAAGTAAGAAAAAATATCATGCCACTTTCTGGAGAACTCGAATGATCATTAACGAAATGAGGTTTATGAATGTAAATAATAACGACCAAGACGAGTTGGTTTCACTGAGGGAGCAAAAGTTTCAGACAGATGCCATGAAATAATTACAAATTAGGTAAAACCCTGCAATTCCTCGGCGAGAAATAAAAATATACAGATACAGGAAAATATAAGTTGATACAGGAATGAGGATAGCAATTTTAAGTAGCCACCATTGGTATATAATCATCTGAATAATAAACTACCAGGACGTCAGTACGAAGTGAGACAGTTAAGGTGTCTTACGTTCTCCTACACATTTAGACAACTAAATTTCAGACATCGAACGCACGAAACATAATAATTGCTATCAAGCTAGAACTTCAACTATTTCAATATAAATTATTTCTGGAAAAAATGATGATAGGAAAACTTGCTTTGATGAACGATACAACAAATTATTTAGGAAATGCTTTTTGGAACGTACCCATGCATGACCAAGCAGAATAATGCATGAGCTTGGGAGCAATGAAATTGATTGGTCAGCACCGAAATTGAGATACGAAACACCAAGTTATGTAAAAAGAGTTCAGTCCCAAGCGTTCGATACCAGAGCGCAAACAAAGCTATCAACCTTAAGTACCGCTAATGTTATGAACCAGTACACCTCAAACGCACCACGGTCCACAAGAGTCCCTGTAGCAGAGCTGGCATAATGGGGCAGTGTAGCGCGTTATCAGAGCAGTAAGTGGAAGGATTCCTGGTAGGGACGACGAGTGTTTTAGCTAGGAATGTCGACTGACTCCACACCCTCACTTTAGGTGCCTACAAAACAAGCTTCTTGAATTCATGTAGAGGCGTCAATGAACGGCGATGTAGCAACGAGTCCTCACTGCCAGTCTTGCGCCTGCACCAGCAACTCAGTATGCAATGAGTGGCTTTGCGACGTAATGGTGCATGGCGCCAAGTGGGTTTACTTTGCAAGAATTACACCACATGGTTTACAATTATCCTGACACAATGTGAAAAAAGAGGCATCAAGTGCGTTTACAATAAACTGTTGCATCAAGAGGATGCCTGCGCAACATCGAATCTAAATGCATAGCAAGAGTTTCAAAGTATATAACTGGTAAGTCTATTATGAAGGATAGAGATATTTTTCGGAAAATATCGCGGATAATATGAGAGAATGCATACGGGATAGACTTCGTAAGCAACTCTAGTAGGAGCTTGGTGCGGTGGACGCGCAACATGCAGTAATGTGACAAGTCAACATCCAGAGGTTGATGAACCAAGAGCAATAAGCACACACTTCAAGGCGGGATCACGATATGGTACATGAACTGATGGTATATTAATCACCAAAGCTTATTTCTGTACCATACGTATGCAACACGTGTATCTCTATAGTTGGATTCCTTCACATCCACTTCTACATATAAAGCATAGAAGGCGCGTTAAAACTTATGCTATGGCGCAAGAAGCTAGCAAATGAAATGCACGTGAGCAAGAACGGAATTCAAACGGGCACAAAGAAGCCGGATAAAGGCGCACATCGCTGCCAATGAGACGATACACTTTTGCATTTATTTCTCGCTCAACTTGGCCTGATGTTTTTTCATCAGAGGACCAACAGTTGGGCATTTTGAGATGCGGCTCATCAATGAAGGTGTCAATTGGATCAGTAATTCACACGCCGGCTCAAGGCTTTCATATTCGCTGGCATGTTTGCCTGAAGTGCGCGGCGTCGTTTGTTGATTGCCTGATGCCGCTCACTATGCAAGGAGCTTCTTTGCTTAAACCCAGTTCAGGTTGCAACATCCCGCTTGGTCTACGGGTGATTCTATTCAATAAATAAATAGAGACAAATCATACCTGTGAGTAGAACCGTAATTTAACTATAAAAATTGAAGAAAGAAATACAAGCTACTTGTGCCACTAGTAACATATAGGCTACTCAAGTACAGTACAGCCTCTGTACAGCCATATTGAAGCAAAGAATCTAAAGAATAACAATTCTTATTGTTATTAAAAATATAGGATGCCTATAATATATACACAATCTTTTGATTAATGCAGCATCAGTATAATGCAGATTGCCGTGAACATCGGAGATCGAATTACCGATCTCAATGAAACAAAATTTGCCCCCAAAAAAAGCCTTCAACGATGAAATCTTTAACATAAAGATTTAAAATTATCTCAGATTAAATTATTAGATTAAATTTATCTAATAAAGATAAAAATTACCAAGAGGAGTTCCTGGAAATTAGATTATACATTTGATAAGTGAGTATTACAAAAATAATTATGCCGGTTTCCCGGAATTTTAAAATGCACAAATACATTTTCATTTACGTTAAATGAATAAATGTGAATAATTCCATTTTCGTATAAGCATACCATGATACCACTGAGGAAATTTCACAGTAAAAGCCAATTTTTGTGTTCCAATTCAACGGACATTTGAGTCAATTCGGATACTTTCCCCCCAAGGCAACAAACTCACGACTTGCTCATACGAGAAAACATTTATTCCTACGCGATTAAGCCGATCCAAGAAACAGAGGAATTTTATAGAAGTTTTCTTGCAGGTCTAAAAAATAAACACAATATCCTTGGAAACATAAGAACTGATTCTCAGATACTTAATAGGTGATCATTAGAATGTTGAGCTTCGGTGAAGATGAACAACAGTTAATAATAATAAAACCAAAATTGGGATCGACGTCCCATGTCACAAAACTCTAAAGCTGTCGCGCCTACAAATGGGCCAAGATTTATGCTCCGTGAATCATTTAGTTCGTATCTCTGTCCTGTATCAGTGAATCATTCATTTAGTTCGTATCTCTGTTCTGTATCAGTGAATCATTCATTTAGTTCGATCTCTGTTCTGTATCAGTGAATCATTCATTTAGTTCGTATCTCTGTCCTGTATCAGTGAATCATTCATTTAGTTCGTATCTCTGTTCTGTATCAGTGAATCTTTCATTTAGTTCGTATCTCTGTTCTGCATCAAGCTTCGACAGCCAGACCCATAAGGTGGCAGGTGCCAGGTGCACGTTATAATTGTATGCGTGCTCTTATAGCAGCCGCCTGCAGGATTGTACCTGCTCGGTAAAACAACACACCCATTACGTCGTTAGCCTCATCGGCTTTGAATGAATCATCCAACCCTCTAGTGAAGCACAAGAAAAAACAAACGCATTGCAATTGTAGTTTTTTAGGGGCTAGTATCTGATAGTATATGTCATCGAGAATCTCCGTCATAGCTCCGTTTATTAACAGATGATGGGCCAAACGGATAAATGGAATTTAATGTCACAGATAATCATCTCAATTTTTCACAGTATCAGGCAAATTAAAACATTCTATGATACGCCCACGCTTTAAATGTCGCCTCTTGATAAATAATCAGTCACTTCGTAAGCTACATTCGTCGGTATTCCATTAAAAAGGTGGATAGAATTATCTAAGTTGCTATTTATATACCGAGTTAGCAAAATAACAATCAACACAACTACTCGTATACTATGCAATCGAATCGTATCGAACCAAATTTTCTACCAGCGTAAAATTGCTCTATTAAAAAAGTCGCGTCTAAAAAACTGTACGTGCCTGAGAAAGAACAGAGAGTTCCCGATAATAGAAGTTAGGAGGACTCGAGACAGTAACGGCGACATCGTCAGATTTTAAAGACACATTTATCAACTAACATAGCTCACAAACTGAAGTACATTCGGCCCGCAGTAACTTTGGCCATCGAGCGGAAATGCCACACATACGTCATGATACGTGTGTATGTCTTTCTAAACCCTGAGATATTCAGTCCGAATTGTGTGTGGCGCACGTAAGTATAAACAAACACCAGTAAAAACATAATCTTTTAAACGCAAACTTCATCTACTTCGGTTTCATATTATTAGCTAGATTTCCGTTCAAAAAAGTGAAACGCCAAGACACGCTGATGCAAAGGAAAACGGTACCAAAAAATAACGCGTTGACTGAGAAGCACAAAAAAGTACGAGATTGAAGCAAAATACAAACAACAGCAAATCTGAATCGATTGATAAACTGAACATGAAAATAGTCTTCCTTCTTCCTACTGCCAGATCGAAGCTGGTTAATAAGTGATGTGTTGAAAACGATTGGTTTCAACCCTAAATGTAACTCAACAAATGTTTCCACACAAAGGGTTTCCGAACAGAAGCGTGAAAAATTCATGGAACGCCGGGATATTGTATCGGCACCTGCTTCCTAACCCAAATCCTGAAGCCATTTTATGGTGCGCCAACGCGTCTTTGATCGGCCCAAGACGAAGCGAATTTTTCGAGCCGATGGTCACGGTCTAAAAGAGCATACTGAGCTGATGCCGAGGATCTTTGTATCAGCCTCGAGAAACCTTGTCTTCCTTGTCTCACATCCACACGCCTGACAATTGAAACTTCGGAAACCCTGGTCTCTCCCTTCGACCACTTTGAGCCATTACAATACGGCTGAGGCTACTTTAATCCCGTCTTTGTGTAGACGGGCGAGTCATTAGGCCAAGGCGAATAATGACAATTTGTCAGCGCGCCTGACAAAAACCATCAGAGGCAGATTGGAAAATTTATCTGTGTGGCGTAACGTGAGGTTAACCTATTGTTTTATTTTCTTCAATTTCCCCCGGAAAAATAAAAATAACGTCTGGCTCTAGATGTTCCATAGCAAAATTCGCCTCCTCTTACTTTTTTCCTAAGTTAACTGTACATCAATAAAGAGAAGGAAAACCTGGACGTCAAGCCCCAAACGTATGGTAAATATACTTCAAAATCCTTGGTTAATTTGCGATTTACGTTAACTTGTGTCTTCAAAGGAAGGGATGAAAAAGTAACACAATTCATCGCGTGAAAATATTATACCAAAAATCCTAAGCATAATAAAAATTTACAGTACTTCGATGCAACATTTAACCTCTGAAATAAGCTGTAAAAAATTTAGGATAATATTGTCTTAAAACCCGACTTTAAAAATTCGTAGCAAATAATCATTAAGATACAGTTCACAATTATACAGTCCCCCCCAATTATATTACGTTCAAGTTGGGACAAGAAGTGAGGAAGACACAGCGAAAATTAAAAACAACTTCCAGCTTGATTGAGACAAAAAAGTTAAAGGTTTACCCTTTTTACCTTCTCTTCAAATTCGTGTAGGAAGCATGCATGCGTACCAACAGAATACATGTAATGATCATAAACCTGCTCTGTCAAAGCAGCGAGAAATTTTACTAGCTTGTGTTGGGCCTCTTGTTGATACTGAATGATGAAGGTTAACAAATTACTATCAACTTTCATAGGCAATGATTATAAGAGAATTGAACGAACCTTCACCAACAGATTAATGATCATAGACATCACATAGAAACTACCTTTCACCAGTTCAATTCGAGCCTAAATATAGGGTGATCGCGTCGTGAAAAATACCTGAAACAATCAATGGTCTGAGAAACCATCTAATTAGAGCCAAGCCAGGTTTATGAAGAGAGCAAGAGTAGGCAATGAGCAAAAAGCATGCTTAAAGGAGACGTTTGTCATCCTCTGGTAGTGGATGATCACAAATTTATTAGGTACCGCAAGAGAAGCAAGACCCGGCAAGGTACAAGATCTTTACAGCCTCTAATAGAAAGGCTCCATGCACTAATCAAAAGAAACGCGCCATTAAAGAAAAACTCTTCAATGCGATGCGCAGGCACGATTACATAAAAAATCCTCGAGCTGCAGCGAGCGATCACCACGAACCGTCTAACTCATAAGGAATACTATCATCTAATTAATAAAACCTTATAAAGTTCGGAATATCATGAAAACTTTCAGAGAACATTTATGGTATAATATAATATACCATCAGCAGCAAGCTATAATGAAAAAAAAAACACTTTTACAGTAAATTATGAAAAAAAATAAAATTTAAAGGGGTAGTTGCAAAATAATTATCTTTGTTCGAGAAAACTCTTAAAAAGCTATTTTACTAATCATTTAATATTCTTGTTTTACTTAATTCTATAAGACAATTGAAAAGACGAAAAACAGAAACGTCTACAATAAAATCGCACAGCTATATCTTAAAAAAACGAAAGCTGTCAATATAGGGAGAGTGCAAACCAATATACATATTACGGGGAGGAACGAACAATTTTGCCACGCACCTATACTCTTGACATGAATAAGTTGACTTCTCTGTTAACTTCGATATTACAGACGCAATAGAGAGCAACTTGAGTTGCAATATGTCTGCAATCGTTGCTCCATTTTGTCCTTGATCTTGACGAAGTGCTGCAAGATGAGCGCTCTCATCGTCAATCCAGAAGCCAAAGAACAAACGCGACAAGACGACGTCATCAGGCCAAGAAAGTCACTGCAGTCGCTGACGCTCATATCGGCAGATTGCTGCTCCGCGTCCCAAGCACCGTAATCCCGATCGTCAAGAGCTGAAGCCTTTCTTTTGCATCTCATTTGGAGGAGTCGGCCACGGCTACTCTCACTACTCGAACCTTTATACTATGATGCTATGTTGTAACCACCACCACCACCGCCGCCAGGTGATGCCGCAGCCATCCATCACGTGACCTCATCGCCCTCCCCGTTCTTCGCTGAGATCTTTCAACGCCGCTCCAATCTCGCTCTCCTCTTCGCCGGTCCTTGTTTTATTAATCTCATGTACATAACTTCTCATTCTATTTTGATAAATTGGCCGTATAGTCTACTACTCTCTCATCTTCTTAACTAATTTTTCATTTTATCTCATTAATATTTCATCAAGCTCAACTCTTACCGTTATTCAATTACATCATTCTACATCGACTTCTCCAATTATTATTTTATCATATGACCCATTTCTTCACATCAACCAATAGCATTTCTCTGTAACAAGACGTCTATTTTTCTACCGCGAACTTCTGCTCTCACTCTGCCGTCTCCATCTCCCCCCACCCCCACCATTTCCTTCTCCCTGCACTCTCCACCGCCCCCCTCCTCTTGCTGCTCCCCCCTCCCCGCCTCACACCTAGACGAGCGAGCAAGAATTTCTGGCTCCAGGGCACAGGGACGTAGCGACGCGGTCGCGATTTCCAGTGCTTGCCGTCAACAGGCGTACGGCCGGACGCTCCAGACGTACGGCCGTATACGCTCCGGACGTACGGCCGTAGGCTCCAGACGTACGGCCGTACGCTCCAGACGTACGGCCGTAGGCTCCAGACGTACGGCCGTACGCTGGCAACATGGCTGCGCCGACACAGCTGCGCACCACGGCCACTGCGACCACACAACTAAATTAACCGGAGTAGTAGTATTTACTAGAGTAGTATTCTATCTGAATACTACTCTAGTAAATATAATTCACAGATAAGACACCTGTGATCAACAAAAAAATGACCGTAGAATTAATTGAGTCATTCGACTTTTAAAGCCACATCTCGTCAAGTTCGTCTGGTCTTCCAAAATATTCGGTGCAGACCAGCACAATTTTCGTACCCGCTCCTCCCATGCAGCCACGAAGTCCCGAGCTGATGCATTTACTGAGAATAAATTATATCACACCTACAACAATTCATTCTTCAACCAATACGCTTACACCGCCGTATGTTCAAAGGCACGCTATTCACCAGACATATTCAGGCTCTTTGTGAATAGACAGGTATCAGCTCGATATTTTGCTCATTATCGTCTAAGAAACAATACGGTATCAAACAAATTAATGAGTATTGAGTAATTGACACTTTGTAATAAGTTATAAACCTATTTCGACCAGTTATTCAATTAAAGTGCAGGATTCTTCAGTGAAAAAAATGCCACAATATAGAATTTCTCAATAATGAAGCTCACAATAATTATGCACGATATTTTATATCAGTTTCAGCACGAAAAATAATTCGTTCAACTCTGACCAATTTGATGATAACATCGGCAGTTTTACTCTGAAGTGAGAATTTAAAAGCTTAGTACGATATAATTAAATCAGAGCAGGTGACTATCAAGAAAACACTAAAAACCGATACTAATAATGTTAACACCGAGCCTAAATGGGAGTAGATTGGCAAAAAGTGGCTATTACTTAGGAAAAAAGAGGAAATAGACAAAAATAATTTCCTGAGAAGTAAAATTGTGCGTGAAAACCTGATTTGGTTAATATATTTTATAGAATCTAAACATGAAAACCAAAGTATTTTGATAGTGATTGGATGCCGTTGACTCCTTAAACCGAAAACCTTATGTCACGATGAATCAATTTTGGTGGGAGATTTGAAAATACTTCTGATTTAATAAAGACAGATGAAGTCTTTCATTATAATTTTGCAGAACACTGCATGCAACAAGCAGCGAAGTCATGAGAGAAGGTTACGTGCAAATGATTGGCCATTACCAATTAACAGAAATGAGTAACAGTAATGAGTACCTCAACAAAATAAGCCGTATATAATTATTTTTGCGGATAAAAGATTAAACAATTTTTCGACTACATAGCGGCCCGCTCGATTTTACTGATGTCGTCGCGACGATCAAAAGCTATCATGGGATTTAATCACTTAGAATCAGCATAAAGAATTCAATGCTGCAGCAACTGACGGGCGCATTTATTACTAGCAAAAAACTGACGCCCATAAAATCACACCAGTTGCACAAAACTAACATCCCAACTATATTAATGACGTAACAGTACAACTGCAGAAATAAAACATCGCCAAAAACCAGCAAGACATAACACACAATGGGTGTATAATAATGAACCAGCAACATAGCAAAATGAAACAGCTAATATCTGCAGGAACAGCAACGAGGAAGTTGCAATACAACAGCGATACTACAGCAGCAACAGCTGTAGCAGCGTACAGCAGAAGCAGCGACTGGCATATGTCTGCGTCAAGACTGTCATACAAGGTGAGATTTTTACAAATTTGTGTCTCCGTTTGGTAGGAGCAGGAGCGGCAGTAGCAACAGGCCTTTAGACCAGGAGAAATCGATGGCTGGAATGACCATTTTTTTGCCAAGTCATCGTACAAGAGCAAGCAAACGTAATGGAACTTCAGAGTTATTCTATTTGCCCATGTCGTCCAAAACGAATGCAATCGTAATGCCGCCTGCATGCCACGATGAATTATACGAGTGCGAGAGTGTGTGTGGAACGGGAGCAGCTTTTTTTGCAACTATGGTGATGGTATTTATTGAGACAGTAAATTAACAAGTCACGGATACACAATTTTCACGTAAAGTCAATAAAATGCATTTTTTATATCAAAATAATCCGTTCCCATCCCACTTGCAATTCAGACGTGATTTTATGTTTGACAATAACATTAGAATGAGAGGAACAACATAACTATCGCAACAAAGGAAACCAAACCACCCCAAAATTAAAGAATTGTTGAATATTCAGAGGTAAATGAAGAATTGCAGGCCCAATGTTGCAACCTTTAAACTTAAAGCTAATGAAAAATCGTCGTTGGCAAAACGGTAAAATGTTCGAGCTAAAAATTGAGACTTGTTAGATTCTATCACAAATTCTGTCCACCCACGAAAGTGTGGATAAAAACTGTCGGGTTAAGGTAGTAAAATTATGCATGTTTGTTTAAGTCAAGAGAGAAAGTCGTGGACAGGCTGCATAATGTGACAGTAAATGTATCTCTAATACTTGAGATAAACACTTGCATCAACTAAGCACCGATAATGAGTCACCTTTCACCGACGCCTCATTTCCAGACGACTTTTAGGGCTGCCAAACCGACCGCCGATCGAACAAACGCATCGGCGTCGGTAATTTCGCCTAAACACTTGCGAGCGACATTAGTTCATCTGTCATGCCATCTCTGCCAGCCAGAAGCCCCAGACTGAAGCGTGCAATACGCCAATAAATTTCTCCCGACACAAATCTGGTCGCCATTCAATAAAATTGACCGAAACGAAAGGACAAGATGAACTAAGATCAGAGCTTCTGTTCATGGGACAACATTCATTATCAGGCACCACCAAAATTGATCAAATAGTCAGACGGCTTTGGCACTAATCTCCTCAAAACTAAACACAACGTAGAGTGAACAACAAAGTCTAGGGAATGTAATCCCGTTAATGAGATCTCGTACACAAACCTCATTACATTTAAATGCAAAACAACACCTGCAATAAAGTGAAAATTTGTATCCTGTATTTGGTATAAACCTGTGGCAAGTTTCCGAAGTTTGTGGATGTGTTGGTTAGTGTGTTCATGTGTTATGAGCGTGACACTACATATATGTAACGGCTGTTGGGGCCCGTATCCAGGATACTTATCGTATCGACATGATTAATTGGATTCACAGTGGAAGAATAGCGAGGATTGCAAAATTTGGTAGCAAAGGATTGGGGCCAAATATATAATTTGATTCTATTTGCTTTAATTTAAAACTCGCAAAAAAGTTGTCTTGTTTTGAATTGGGAGTCATATTAGAGTTATATGATCTATGCAAAATGTAGGCTTGAACCCGTCTTCCTTTAGCTGACATACATAAATTTTCTTCATAGTAGTGACTAGTGGGATTTAGGTTATTGCAGGGATTCAAGAGTTGCAGGGGTTACCAATCCCGAGCAACGCCAAGCTGACATGGTAACTTACTATATTTATTTTGTTACTTTCTAAGATTCGTGCAACACACCAAAGATTTTCATTGTCACTTCTAAAATAGTTTTTAAATGAGCCTATGAGATCGAATTTAAGTTGGCCGAACATTAACAAATAAAAAGGCGAAATTATCTTGTATGAAATTTAACAAGGGAACTGCACGCACGGATAAACTCATCTTCTCAAAAGTCTCCTCAGTAGATAGAAACGCTATGTAATTCATATATGTATGTATTCCGATAGAGATATTAGAGCAATATTCATGAATATAAACGTGCGCATGCTGTAAACAAGCCTGTTGCTTCAAAATTTTGCTTTCATGTTCTTCAATTGACAGAAGGAAGAGTGCAGCAAGCCACAATGGGCGTTACTATTGAAATTAACATCGCATGAAGCATTAACTCCATGTATGCCATACATTACACCTTTGCACCGAATTCCAGCTAAATTTAAAGAAATAATTAAGAACTCATTTGATTAAAAATAACCCTACCAATCATTCAGAACAATACCCCATTTCCCAGGAGACAAATAAAAATAAAATCGCAGCCGATACGAACTCGTTTGAAGGAATTACACTTAATTGTATAGCGTATTTATGCGCAGCTAACTACCATTCTAACGGTCTATAAAATTATTGCACCACAGAAGTTGATTTATTATTATTATTATTATTATTATTATTATTATTATTATTGTTATTATTATTTTTAACACCACAGTTAATTGTTCCATGAATGGATAAAATGACTGAAAATGATCATTATCCATTCATAATACAGTAAAAGACCATTCAAGCAGCACGTTCATAACAAGGATGGAAGAGCCACACGCGGGCCTGCGTTCATGAGAGGCCACTTGCTAGGCGCAGGCTGCGCCGTGGCGCGGCCTCAACGCCTCGGAGCCGCGAGGCGAGGCTCCAGGTCTCAGGGCGCGTCTCTGCCACCGCGACGAGAATGACAATCACTACAGCAGGGAACGACAGAGACATCATTCTTTCTAGCCCCGTGTCCGAGTACAAGTGTTTGAAATTATAATACAGTAGAAGTATTTAAAATTATAATACAATATTTAACCCCATCTCCGAGCACAAGTATTTGGAATTATAATGCAGGATTTAAACCCATGTCCGAGTACAAGTAATTTGAATTATAATACAGGATTTAACCCCATCTCCGAGCACAAATATTTGGAATTATAATGCAGGATTTAACCCCATCTCCGAGCACAAATATTTGGAATTATAATGCAGGATTTAACCCCATATCCGAGTACAAGTATTTAGAATTATAATACAGGATTTAACCCCATGTCCTAGGACAAGTATTTAGAATTGTAATACAGGATTTAACCCCATGTCCTAGGACAAGTATTTGGAATTAAAACACAGGATTTAACCCCGTGTCCGACCAGAAGTATCCGAAATTGCAATGAAGAATTATTTCTTAAATCTGTACACTCGAAATATGTAATGGATTGCATTATTTCGGTTATAAAAGGAGTGATAATGGTAAATTAGTTAAAATCAGGAAGTTATTTATGTATAAGAAACTCATGGCTTACAAGGCAGCCATGGAACTTGTTTATTTTAGGAAGAGCGAGTTCCTAAAATAGGAATTTAATTAATTAACACATCGTTAAGTTTTCTTTTACCTACCTTGTACAAACTATTACACTAACTCAATATAAAAAAATATATTATCTGTATATATATAGATTTAAATATTTTCTCGCGATGCAGATTTTATCGCGAGAAAAAAAATTATAGCACACACGAAAATTTTTCATGTACCAGAATACGCAAATCCGAGTGAGCATTTAGTTCAAGTTATTGCTGAGAAATGATACGCTCATGGCAGCATCACATGCAATGGGTGAAGAAGAACAAGCCAGACTGAAACTGAAATGACTGAACTCGATCGCTGAAATAACAATTTCATCAACCATTGCAACTTCACACAGGCCGCACCTATACGTCGCAGGTACGCAAGTGCATGGCTGCAGGACAAATGGAAGCTCGGAAGGTTGCAAAGCTTACGGGATTGAAATATCTCAAGATGAAAATGCAAGTTGATAGATAGATCATATTATGGTCACAAAAATAGGAAATCACGCAATTTCTCAAATTAACTTCATAAAAATATCGGTGAAAGAATAAGACAATATCGAATAACGTTAGAAAATATCGGCGACCACATTGAATATGTATATTCAAATCGGTTGTTTTTCAGTTGAAGATTCACGTGCATCTAAAATATGAAGATCAACGGAATTAGAATCAAAAGGAACATTAAATACCAGAAGGATTTTTCTCTCATAAACTTTATACCAGATGATCTGCAGGCCATTATCACAGCAATACATTATTGTAATGTACATTTTATTCTTTAGTTGAGACTCAGTAATACAGCACAGGCGTTCGTTATACCAAGACTTCACTTAATATTAGGTAGCAGCACAGCCATTCAAGAAGCACGGCCCCTAATGAAATACTCCGCATTTATGGGCTTTTTAAAGAACTTTATTAGAAATTCTGCTCGTGTACCAGACTTCTGGAGCTCCAGCTTTACGGAGCGAAAGTGAGACAGGTATTAACTTATATCAGACTCATTGGTACAGTCATACGGCGCACTAAGACTCATCGGTACAGTCATACGGCGCACTAAGACTCATCGGTACAGTCATACGGCGCACTAAGACTTATCGGTACAGTCATACGGCGCACTAAGACTCATCGGTGCAGTTGTGCGCTTTACACTAGGACTTATTTTTACAGTCATGCGCTGCACTAAGACTGATCATGTCAAAGCTTGTCTACGCTGATCATGTACATGTTTTGCCGAAGCTTAAATTTGTGTGTTATCCGCTTGGTTCTACAGTCAGCTTCGTCCAAGTTCGTTCGGAAGTTTTCTAGGCTCGTGCATTTTCGAATTATCCTTCAATATTATTGATTTCGCAGTATAATGTTTGGAATGTCTGTAGGCAATCGAAAATGAATTGCTCACACAAATTAAAAATTTGTCACCAATTTATAAAGTGCCTTACCGTCAATACATCCAAACATTTCAGCACTCAATTAAAAATGAACTTACGAGTTTGATTTGAAAACAATGCAACTGCAACTAGCATACGGTACCGTTCAGTATCCAAATTATATGAGCAGCTATAAAAACGTAGTCAGACTGATATTAAGCTGTAGGCCAGCCGATTCAACAGTTCAGCTTCTACAGAGAAGAAGCAACGAAGCTTGAGTTTGCAACTATAGTTAAACATAACACACAGTTCGATCTCACTGTTCAGTTCTCTGAAAAAAGGAGCATTTGGTATATTTTACACGTTTTATGTTTTCGATAAGGCAGCAGCAGGTGTGGTTCAGGAGGCATTATCGGCTAATCCAGGAGAGCAGGATGAGGCAGAGCTTCACGTATTGTGTCGGAGTAACCGAGCCCTGATCGTCCCGACGATACCTCGCAAATGGACCGTTCAAGGAAGTACTTCACGATCATCGATGAAACGAAACTCTCACTTGAGATCTCCATTATGAAGGAGCAGAAATAAGGGGAGAAGTCGACATCCGGAGAAGAAAGGATTTGTCCAGAACTGGAAATTCATTATCTATAAGAAAGCGACCAACGGTTCGGAAATACCGTTTTCGTGAATTAATGAATATGTATTCTTCTTTGCATAGTCCGGAAAAATAGTAACTTGGAATCCATCACTTGACAAAAACTCGAATTAAATTTCATTTCGAGGTACACTGAAAGAGAAACACAACGGAAAAATTGAGAGGAGATCGAAATAGTGATGAAGGAAGTAAGGGAGCATAATGAGATTCAACACAATTAGTTAAATTTCACGCATGCCGACATTCTGCATGGCGACTGGTCACACAAAACACATCAAGAGAGGAATTGCTAATGCCAACTGCGTTGCAAAGGAATAGGAAAAAATATACTCAATAATATATTATGTTTCTTTCAAATATAAAATTTTCTCTTCCATCATTCAGAATCGTTCAAGGTTTACATCAACTAGATGACTTATAATATAATAATTATAAAAAATAATAACAAATGAAGATCCAGTAATTATATCTACGTAAAACTAACCAATTTTCAACTGTAAAATCGACCATCAGAAAATCACTTCTCGCTACCCTGAACAAAGTGTGATCCCGGTTCGGACGCAGCGAGACTTTGAGCTCCAGCCTGCCATTAAATGCTTTCTATTCCACGTTCTAAAGGCCAGGGCACTAAGCAAAATTAATGATTAGCAAATGTAACCAAAGATTCGACCGTTACTCGATCCTATGAACATTCAACGCCACCTGCAGGGCGATTCACGTGGAGACGTATTCACCGATTAGCAAGGTTTCATTTATTTCGAATACAGTTTTTATTATATAATTAATAGAAATATGTGACCTTATTTCATGGTCTCATCCTCTGAAGAAAAGAATAGCATATTCGGTCATTGATTTCCGCACGCTAGAATTGAAAACTCATGGAATTTGGAAAGAATTGCCATCTGATCATGCATGATATATCGTCTTTTTTGGGGAAACTTCAATCATCAAAAGTTCTTTGATTATTAGAATAGTGATAAACAAGAAATAAGATTCGATTATTTTGTTCTTAGGAATAATATGTTGCAATGAACACTACATTTACATTGTTTGAAGCATATTTAATTGGTCAAGATAGTGACCTTAGTTTCATCATAAATAAATGCATTCAGTTATCTCTAAAAATTTAATTTAATTTCTTTTTACTTTTTAAAGAAAACTCACTTAGATTTTCACACGCTTCAAAAGTTATACAGAATTAATAACAGATGCCTACCGTCGCTACCCACAGCTAACGGAAAATCAACTGGCAGATCATGGAACCAAAATTGCAAGCACTCAATTGGTCAAAAATTAATCATCTAATGTTTTCTGTTCGTGATTTCTCTACATATAGTCAAGAAATTTGATTAGAAATTTCATAGCCTATCATTCATAACAGTGCTGAACGTTTCCCCTGAAAATGCGTGGAAGCAACGGGTTTTTCTCTGGTACAAGAAGCGTTCAGCGACGAAGAAAAGCAGAACGGCCCATAAGAGATAGATCGACGAGCAATATAAGCGCTTTCTACGGTCATAAAATTACCCCGAAGCTCTCGCGCAATCTGGAAGCAAAAAGATAGTAATTGTACGAGGCACAACATCAAAAGCATTTCACACAGAGATCCAGAGAGCAATGTGAAAGCCGCTGGGTTGACGGTCAATTGTTTTGAAGTTTATTATTCAAAACATTCAATTAGGCGATCAATTAAAAGAAGTAGATGATGTTATCGGCTGCCAGGACAGGGCACTGACGCCATTACTTCCGCTTGAGTGAAGCTCTTCGGAGACCACACAGTGAAGCAGGTCGCAGGGGGTCGAGCTAGTGCCTAGTTTGTAATTCATACGGCCCCATTCTTCGGGCCTGCGACGAGCGCCTATTATGCTGGCTTTCGCGACTACACATTCCTGCACAAAGCGATGTTGCCTTTCATTTTACCTAATATGTTATGGCGATAGAAGGTTAATGACGCAAAAAAAAGTCTAAGCTCGTATTTATACGCAGTTCTCGGCCCATAAATACGCATTTCTCGGCCAAAAATGTTCATTCTATTTTTTCCGGTTTTGATGACATCACTGCGTGAATACCACAAGACCGTATTTTCGTCATAAGACTCATATATGCTGCGCTTCACTTTTACACAAAATAAGAGCCATGGTGCTATACTTCGCATATCAGCCCGTCTTTACTAATCATAAATCTTTACATGAAACGTATCTTCCCATTATCAGAATTCTATTCAACTTTACTCTTTATACTGTAGCTCATTTGCCTCTCCAACTTTATTGTAGAAGGTGAATGAATACATCGCCGTGAAAAAGATTATGCGTTCCAGCTTCTTCGCGATCATATTCAAATGAATGCTCAGATTAGCTGGTGACATTCTCTGGTCAAATCCTGCTAATTATTTATATTGTTCGTGGCAGTAAATTCTCGTAGTGCTGGGAAATTACAGCTACCAGATCTGGGGAGAGACTGCATGGGAGATCCGGCTAGCTCTACTAGCTGTAACCTCTCAGGAATGACTGGTGGAGTTATAGGACAACGACACGACCTGCATTTTTTATCGCCAGAAATTAATTAAGCTGCATTTTGAGTGAGGGCTGTTTCAGTGTTTTCAAAGTGTTATCCTGCATTCAACGGTTGCGATGCAGAATTATTTAAAGTAAAATGAACAGTGAAAGAATGAATAAGTTAATGGAGCAATTTTTCAGCTTTATAATAAGGTTTAACAAAAAAATAAAAATAATGAACGCGACCAGACCAGACGAATTGTGATTATTTTTTCATGTAGAAGTCTATATGATTGAAAAAATTGAGGTCTAGATCATTGATCTACTTAATTATGTCCTTCTTCAGTGCTAAGACTTAATTTCAAGGCTTATTTGTTATGAGAGGAATAACATGTTTTCACAATCGTACACTGATGTAATTTCGCGAATATACATTACAAGGTTCGGTTTGGATCCAAATCTGATATTGAATAGTAAACCACACCAAAACAAAAAGCTTGCCCTAAAACCCAAACTTTTGGTAAAATGTCACCATCGAAACATGACAATAACGACGATAACGAATGACGCACACAAACACACACGATTGAAGCCGCAAAACTCGCCGAATAGAAACTTTTTAAGAGAAACTCGGGACTCGGAGACAAACTAACGCGCCGGAGCGAACGCGTTGACAAGCTCGTCAGCAAATAGCAGGCTGGCCACAAGGTTCTCGAGTGGCCTCTGACTTGATCCAAGACTTGACCACAAAACTCTTTCCAAACTTGTCGCTTATTTGCGCGTACGACCAGCCCCAGACAATGGAGCATGCGCAGGCCTTCGTCTGATTCATCACGCAGAAATCGAGCGCCATTTGGAGGCACACAATCTAACTTGCAATGTCACAAATGCAAGCTAAAGACACGTAGCCAGAGGCTCCTTCAATTGATGGACCATCTTTAATAACGTTCATTTGAACAATGTGACTTTTTAACAGTGAAAATGATCATATTCGAGCACACACAGAGATATTTTTATGCCAATTCAATTTATTTCGGTGGGGAAGAAACTTCCAATCTAGGTTGCAGTATTTCAATATCGAAAACCAAAAACAAAAAACAACCAAACAAATCTAAGTAAAAATTAGCATCATTGATTTTTCAGAGCTGGCACAATTCAATTACCCCATCGAAGTTTGGAGACCAACTAAACCCATTGGTATTTCTTTACAAAAAACTCAATGTTGTTCCAATTATATTTCACACGGGTGTTAGTTCACATCATTTGTGTTTTCAAACGGCAGTTTATAAACCACATAATTTCGGGGGAAAATTATACCTTTACTTTAATCAATCAAAGCCTGCATTAACATGAACGCCTAATTTGTGTGATATAAGCCGTATAAGAACACAACTTTACTTTAATTTCATAGCCTGTAGCTACTCACACAGTACAAATTTCAAGACTCATATGCAGTTTAAATTAAGTTATTCTAAATGAAGTGCGTAAAACCTTCAACAAAAATTGTCTACCCGTTTTCCAAATGGAAGAAATGGGGTGCGACGAAGCATCGGCTGACACTTGCGTGGTATCAAGAGTCCTGTATGAAAGTGAAGAGACAGAAAAAGTTCAGTTATTGCACGTAATTGTAGGGTGGCGCGTCACCAGATGCTTCTGCTGAACTTAGCTTGCGAAAATAACGCGTTCGTCTCACCGAGTGCATCCGCTGCCACCTCAAATGCGGGCCTGTCAACTCTCCACAATGATGCCGGCAAACTCAGCAATAATTACCGATTAGTGAAGCTAATTATGTTTAAAATTTTATGATTTTTCTAAACTATATTTCAATAATATCGTTAAAATTTTCAATCAAACTTACTTTATTTTACAACGTTTCTTAATTTCTCCACAAATGAGATTAATGCTTTATGAATTTCTGTCAACTTTGTTTCAAACAGATTCATACTCATATTTCTTCGTTATTCGTGAGGTGGAGTACAGGCAAGTGCTCCTAAAAGCACGCATTTTATGCCCTCGGTCATTATAGCTACTACAGGCAGGCTTGGTATTTAGGCGGTAGTAAGCAAATTTAGCTTCATTCTCTGTATTATTGCATACATCGATAGAGGGAACACTATACCCAAAACGGTTCAAAAAGCCGTACGTGAATCGAAATTCTACTAAGGTCGGAACTTCCACTTCATGTGAACCAAGAAGTCAACGTCAATATCCTTGAGCTGACACGTACTGGATGTAGTGGAAGATGTAAATTCATTTCAAAATCTAAAGCAAAAGATACAAATAGTTATAATGCATTCCACAAAATTGTGGATACGCAGGCAAAATAAAAATTTTTCACTTTATTCATGTTCATGGATTCAAGTGGCATCTCTATCAGTCGCATAAAATATGTTATACCAATAAATTATTCTCAATCAGCCATTAATTTTGAATGATTCTTTTCGGCCTACGTCAGATCAAGACGATTTTTTCCGCGAAGCTGAAAATATTGTAGCGGGAAACTACTACATTTACACTTAGAGGTCTCTGCCAGCGGGCCCTGCGGTTCGTGGAAGGTTGAAACGACTAAGGACGAAGTCAGGAGAATATTTACTGAAGAAATTTGCAGAAATGTCTTGAAAACGCAAAATCCAAAAACACTTGAAAAGTACATTTGACGATAATCGTTATGGACACAACAATGGGTATGAAGAAGTGGCTCTCTACTAGAGACAGACTACATCCGACGACAGTTAGTCTTGCACATTTTTCTCTGCGGTCATCTGTCGAGTAGTGCGGCGGCTTCAAATCTAGTACAAAAAGCGGGACCAATATCTGGCCCGCTACAATATATCAAGCCTTAACAGTTCTTCTATCAAGACAAAATGTCTGGAAGGTTCACGATATTTTCACACGTTCGTTATAAGAAGAAAATATGGACAACGTAGCGTTAGAAGCAACAACCACCGAAACGGTCCTGAAAATTCCACATCCAAAATTTGATCGCAATTGTAAAAAAGCTAGTTTAATTTTTCAATTTTAGCCGAACTCGGAGCTGGCATCTCTTATAAAATGTTCTCTTGTAAATCTTGTAATGGTGAAATTACGATTCAACACATCACGAAAATATGGTTAGGCGAATCTCAACCCATCAATATGCGTTTAGATGAGTTAGGTTTATAACAATGGGCAGTCTGCGCTTCTCCACAAACTGTAACGTCGGTTTGATTTATGGTGACCCACTCGCGAATGGAACGCAAATAAAATGTTTTTAAAGCTAATTTTTAGCAGTTTTTGCGCTACTTCCTGAGAATATTATATTGAAAACAAACGAGTCATTTCTCGCACATTTGCCTCAACCCATGAAGGTCACCTATTTAGAGCAAGAACACCATGCACATACATTCAGTAAATTAATGGATTTATAGAGCTATGAGTATGACGGTACTTAATTGCGTCAAAATCTGTGCCGTCGCTCGCTGAAACATATAGCTAATTACCACATAATAATAACTAATTCAGGATTTTCAGTAGGAATATATTTGTTCCTAATTCTATGTTGTTTTCACTCAAAACATTATGACCACAGAATCTCGTTGTTATAATCAACGAGTATATCCCATTTTATCAATTATTTAATGCGCTATAATTTCATCGGTTAATATCTACGCCAGGGTCATCAGTATTTAATTACGCCAAGTTCATCAGTAATTAACTGAACTAAGTTCATCAGTAATTAGCTGAACTAAGTTCATCAGTAATTAACTGAACTAAGTTCATCAGTAATTAACTGAGCTAAGTTCATCAGTAATTAACTGAGCTAAGTTCATCAGTAATTAACTGAGCTAAGTTCATCAGTAATTAGCTGAACTAAGCCTGTCTCTTATACACATCTAGATGTGTATAAGAGACAGGAACTAAGTTCATCAGTAATTAGCTGAACTAAGTTCATCAGTAATTAGCTGAACTAACTTCACCAAGCAGCCATTAACTGCATTCACGCAGGATGCGAGCGCTATACTGAACATCCAAAGCTTGCAGTGCAGTCATGTCAACATGAACATGTTATTAGATATTTTCAGGAGCAGGAATAATAATTTCAAAGATTGATAATAACAGTGGAACATATGAACATTGGATTACTAAAAAAATAATCAAAGAGTATGCATCTTTGATAGTGTCATCGCTTTAAAACTAAATTGAATTAAAGTTTGTACGTCATGATGCCAGGATTTTACCAGATTATATTTTATTCTTATTCAGGAAATTGAATGAAAATGAGGATATAATTCTGGCTCGTTGTTCAATATGAGAAGCAGGGAACAAATAATTGCAATTTCTGTAAATTAGAAATCACAAAGAAGCAATTTACACAAATAATATTAATGAGTAGCAATTCAAGAAAGTGCGACACGTACAGAAACCATTCCTCAAAGTAATGAAAACTTTCTTGAGTCTAGAGGCTAGGAAAAGACATTAAATAGAATTTTTTTATTCGCGATGCACAGAATTGTCAAGTGAGTAGACTGAAGGCAAAGATTCGCATTCAAGACTCAAATATTCCTCAGGGTCGAGAAACACAGTTATCGCTTCAACATCACATCGATCGACAATAAAGTTTTGCATATAACAACTAGGGATACACAATAGCATCTAAATTTCCTGCATCTTACTTCCTCCAATAGCCTATGCATACTGAAGAAAATTCAATCGCAATTCCAAAATAAAATTCCAGTTGTATCCCGTGAACCGTGCGCAAGAATGACCTACAAACGGATATTTTTCCGCGCACGATGTAGGCAGAAATAAGTTGGTCACTCTGACAATTTAATAACAAATCACCGAGATTAGACAAACTTGAGACTAACGATGAGCTTCACCAACATTCAAATAGTAGCTCTCGTTGTCAAAATAAAACATGAAAAACTGCCGATAGGGCGATGAAGTAAAAAAGGTTTTAAAATCCCCTTTGACGTTGAAACCAACCCAGTGCCAAGGTAAAGAACTTCATATAGGTGTTGAATTAAACATTTTGGCAAGCATTATTCAAGCAAGAAATAATTTTATAGCAGAAGAAAAATCTTGATATTTCTTGCAAACATTCAATATCTGGACAGGTGACACTAGCGTCGAGGGATTGAATGATTGTGCGCGCTGAAGAACCTAAGCATCAGCTCGATCACCGTGCATAAGCACGGCTAGGAAAAATTCTTTAATAAACAAGGGTACATTTCGGAATTTCTCTACCTGCCATCATCACATGTCGGGACTGTTGCTGCAGCACAGCAAGCAGCAGCATTACCTTCAGCAGCAGCACCACCACCGCATTCCAAGACTGGAGAGCCACCGTCGGATAATTATTGGTTGCGAGAACACCAAAAAAAAGTTCGAGCAGAGTAACAGCAGCAGCAGCAGCAGCAGCAGCAGCAGCAGCAGCAGCAGCGAGGAGGCGAACCTCAGCGCTCTCGGAGAGCGAACCCAGAGTTCGCTTGTGGCATCTGACGCACAAGATTATAGTTATAGTGGGGCGTACATAGATCCAGATGCTGAAGATAATTTCGCAAAATGCACGGTTGCTATTTTGTTCACTGCATTCCAATATTAGAACCAGAATCGGTCCGATACGTTTCCTTAATAGGCCACCGATTTTTATAATCGAAACTCAAGCGTGGAGAGGATATTTTTATGTTCATTTACAATTGAACCAACTTTTTTGCAATACAATAATTTTTTGCGTTGCAGGGTAATAATTTTATATGATGATATTACTGAAGGGGAACATTTCAAGGACATTCCTCATCAATTCTATAAAAGTTATTGGTAAAGCGATTACTAACTGCAAAATAATCTTATCGCATTACTATAGAGCTTGGAATAAATACATTTAATTGTTCCACGTCTTCTACTTCCAAGTCTACAAAATTCCCTTCTATTTTGCTCGATCTTTATAAATATTTGAAGCTAAAAAGGTTGCAATCTACTTTTATATTTCTTCTCAAAGTTTAGTTTGTAAATATTTTCAACAGTTGGCACATGTAGGAGTACCGTAACGTGCAGAATCTGCTTACGTTCATGTCGCCAAATATGTGCGCTAGCTAGACCGCGCTAACTTGTTCCTCTTCCATTAACAATGATATAACACTTCTTGACAGTCTGAAGATAAAATTCATAACCGATATCCCAATGCAGTTATTGCGGGTCAGCCTAGTTCCGTCAGTGATTCTTGCACAAAACATCACTCGAGTCCATTGGTTCATCTGTAGATAGTATAAGAGGATCTACTTTAAATTAAAAAATATTTTTAGCAGTAGACGTATGAACATAGTAAACCGTAAAAAATCCTGCTAGGGGAATTTTATTTCCGATATTTCAATTTTCGAAAACTGAAAATGTCAATCACATTTGCATTTAAAGAAAAATTAAAAACAATGTAATAAAAATTTAGATTCTTTGTAAATAAGACGCCCATACCGGAATTTTTCTAGAAGTTGCCATCACGACATTAAATCGAGATGAGTTATTTAGAAGCCCATTTTTTATCAGGTCCGGAGATTACATCCATTTATTGTAGCGTTCATTAATAAGGGAAGACAATAAATGATGTCCGCAATTCTTCAAGCAACTGCAGCGACGAACAAATAGATCGATGAGACGCCCGCCATGAAATTCTTGATAAGTCATTAGAACGCTCCGCACAATTATCCTCCATAATTCATTACAACGAAATTTCATTGACAAACTCAACATGGCGTAATGAGGGATTATCAACATTGCCTGTACACATTGTTTTATCGATGGTGGAATAATGCATGCGAGGCATGAGTAGGCTCAACGAAAGCACCCTAGGTGCGGAAGTAGAAATTAAAGAGTGCGTGGTTTATACTTACTAGCTATTATTTTAATTAACAAACAAAGCAATAAACAGCGATTAATTATTTCAGGCAGTTTTTCTAGGTTCTCGAGCTCTATTTACGCAACACGCACGTCGAAATTCAATCGGCATTACGGCATGATTTACAGAAGTTATCATGGACGGTTCGATCATGTATGCTCGTCCAGCCATGGATGACATGATAGAGGCGGCGCTCGTAGGAATAAACTTGATGGCATTTGCAGGAAATCCAACACTTAATTCTACATCCTGGGTTGACGCACGAATTCAACTCAGCAACTGAAATTAGAAATTCTAAGAATTGAAAAAATAACTCACTAAATTGCGATGGATGCCAATGAGGCTGCGTGCTGTCATGGCATGGCCACACCAATGATTATTGCCGCGGATACTCGTCCTGCATTTTAATCTCGCTTACAAATTCCTGGGACAGAATCAGTAGGGGAGATAGAGTCGTCAGAATTTTTCAACATCGCAAGCATTCCAATTGATTCAAATTTATTCACACCATTCATGCTTAATCTCATACATTACCACTAACTCAAGGAAAAAGTAGAGCGTAGTATTGTTTTGTTCCCTCTGCCCATGAGAAGAGAAATGACAGGCCCTTTTTTTCATAATCATCTATATTCAACTACATTAATGTATGGTGGAAAAAAAGTGAATCCATCAAGATATAAATTAAGATGCTAACGGGTGAGTAGAATAACAGGTATAAATGATTCTCATGTGAAAATATTAATTAGTTGCGCTGCTCGACGTTATAGCGTAGAATAGTCGATTTGATCCGTCACCTCGTATATCGTGCGTATCGTAATGCCGTATCGTGCGTAAGTTAGCTCTTTTTTATAAATTCGTCTACGGTACAAATTTTTCCAGTAAGATTCACCCGAACAATCTTAGTTACAGCAGGAATGCAATAAATCAAATTCTTTGGGCCAATAAATTGACTCCTCAACTCCCCCCTCCCAGGCACCACGAGTCAATCCGCCGGACGGGTGCTACCGAGGCACGTGTGTTGCTGTGTACCATACACTGAGTGGCGTTCATCCTAGACTGCACTGAGTGGCACCCATCCTACACTGCACTGAGTGGCACCCATCCTAGACTGCACTGAGTGGCACATATCCTACACTGCACTGAGAGGCACCCATCCTACACTGCACTGAGTGGCACCCATCCTAGACTGCACTGAGTGGCACATACCCTACACTGCACTGAGTGGCACATACCCTACACTGCACTGAGAGGCACCCATCCTACACTGCACTGAGTAGCACCCGTCCTAGACTGCACTGAGTGGCACCCACTCTACACTGCACTGAGTGCATGGCACCCATTCTATACCCTGAACTTGAGTGGTGTTCACTCTAGACTCTACACACAGTCACGTGGAAACTACGGAGCGCCAGTCTAGTGAGGACCAACAAAGAGGAATAATTTGTCGATTTTATGTTGTACGATGACAATGTAGATAATTTCGGAACCTGATAACACGGAAAACAAGCTGAGATGAGCACATCTCTACACAGCTGCGTGGCAGCGGTGTGTCAAGTATATGTCGGCCGCATTCCCCAGTGAGCAGCGTTATGCTTGTGTTCGGAGTTAAACTAAATTTTTTGATCAGGTGACGTGGCTACATTGTGATCATTACTTGCAACTGCTTACAGATGTTGGTCCAGGTAACTGTTAGTGAGCAACCATAGTCCGATGCGTATCCACGAGTCACGTTCCAAGAGTTGAAACATGATTTAAGAGCACTCGATCGGGCTATACAAACGAGGTTCTGGGAAAAGAATACCAAACTAAAGGGTTAGGATTATGACGAGATTATAAATTTTTTCCATATTTTTTATAATAATTCTCGCCGAACATCGAAGCACACTGGTCAAGTTCAAAAGTTGCCTCCAGTGCTGCACATCTGCCTATCTTCCTTGCGGTTAGCATGGTAATCCGGACGCTCATTTCCTATAAGTTGTAGCTGGCACAATGCACAGCCAAGGGAATAAACGCTTATGCAATGTATATTTAGGCACATTAAGTTTGGAGTGACTTCGATTACTTTGGCGATGCTCTTACGAGGATTTTTTTAGAGCGGGATAACGTAACGTCGACCATAATAACAGCGGGATAATACATTCGCTCTGAAATGATCATAGTAATGATTTTTTTTTCATTTCATCTACAATAATGGCCGTTTTCAGTCCTACCTTAAAGGAATAAACTTTGTCTTGTTTTACTGAAAGTGTGGTTTTTGGGTGTACAGGGAGTATCCCTCATCGGGCAGAGCCTTGCATTTCCTGCATCTCATCGCGACATGCAGCATCTCTGCGAGATGAGACTGTGACGGAAGATCTTTTCCATGATATAACTACCGTTGCATCAATTTTTATCGTTGATTGAAGTTCTGCAACGGCATTTTATTCTCGCTACTCAACCTTTGAGTTATTTGATGTTTTTGATTTTGTTTCATTCTAAGACATCCTGGAACAATGCTTTCATGTAGTAAAGTTTATTTAAATATTGCAAAAAGTTTTGTTGGCAGCACACGTCGAGGGTGAGGCGTGAAACATCCACTGTCTCTCCGTGAGTATGGACCAGAAATTTTTAGAACAGCGACCCTAGACAAAACATGAAGACACATTCGCCCTTGATCATTTCTCTATATCATCGCCTTCACCCAGCACTAAATCGCACACCCTATATAGACCCAGCACTGAGTTGCGGTGTGTGGCATTCAGAGGAAATGAATGCCCATATTGGAAATGATTACAGGAACAAGTGACGTCAGTCAAGTGTCTTTCTAGCCGTATATATGCTGCATAATAACTAATCAAAGGTCCGTATATACCATGTGTCAGAATTAAATCAAATCTAACAGTCCCCAACATTTCATTTGCAGTACCGGTAGATGCTCATGCAGATTGATTGGCTGGATAGATATGTTCTTAAATCCTTTGGACCAAAAATTTTTGGTTAAAAATGTAGGGACTACTTTGAGGTATTGATTAATAATAGTTCCAATGCTTGCTTCTTTATGGTTGCTTTTATCAGCACCAATGCTAAGTCATTTTTGCCTGGTTAATTTCACTTGCATTGCGTGCAATTTATTACCTGATTGTCATCATCTCGAATGCTCACAAGACCATCTTGGTATTTGTAATACTGCAGTGACTTACAATCGATCTTTCTGATAAAATTGACTTTCGCAATAATCAGGATGTGGAAGGAGTATACGAGTGATTATTATCGTACGAAAGAGCACATTAATTCAAGAATTCGGCAGTTCGAAGAGTAGTGCAGTCTAAAGCAGATATCTACAATGCGACGAAGAACTACATGATTCCAATAGACATTGCAATAAAAGAAGCTCTGAATTTAGGAGTAAATAATGTCAACACATAGATTCGTCATTCATGAGGCTATCTGTAAAAATTGGGAAGTAATAATGCCAATATTACTTTCATAGGAAATACAAATGTATTATCCTGATCCTTCCGTCATCCACAAAAAAAAAGTAAAAAAATATATTACTATCTTGATATCCTGTGTGTAATTCAGATCAGCGTCATAGCAAGGGCTAGTCGTAATAGTTAATAGTCAACGAACAAAATTTTTTATACTAAAAACCCATCCGATGATAACGACATGGAACTAATTCCTAGGTTGAAGTTAAAATAGACCGTATAAAGGCCCGTGAAACATCCATTGCAAAATTATATTGCTTTATTCCCGTCAAAAAACATTGGTGAAGAAATAGGACCTGAAAAAGCTTTATAATTAATTATCGTATATTATTATTATAAATAGCCATAACAGAACTTACGATTGTAAACGAAGTTACGAAGCTTACCTGCACAACCCAGTGCCCAACCGGTCACTCGGTGCCACGAATACGCCCCGGTACTTGGTGATGCCAAGTATATGAACCACGCGTTGCCATGGCTAAGTTTTGTTTCAAAACGTTGTTATTTGTTCAAATAAGCAAGAAAAGTGGCGAGTGTTTAGAAAGGCAGGGGGCGACACCCCCAAATAGGGAGTGAGGGCGCGTGATGCCAGATAAGATGAGTAGGAACATGCAAGAAAGCGACCCACACAGATAAGACGCTGCCCGCTCTTATGTGCTATAGACGAGTTGCTCACACCGTGCAGCCTTTAAGTCCGCTCAGTATTTACATGCGAAGATATTCCTGGTCTGCGACTAAAATATCAGGATAGCACAACAAGCAAATCATATCATTTCTTCACGTTTAGGGTTATTATTTATTGTTGAATAGCAGACTAATATTTTTATTTTATTGCTAAAAAAATTATTACGACAATCTTTCATTGGGAAGGAATTTTCTGAATTTGTTGACACGAACCACAAATTTGTCAATCTAGTGAAACGTAAAATATGCTAAAAATCTGGTAGGAAACACTTCAATTAAAAACCATTATGCACGAACGAATACGATTATTTAGTATTAACTCGAGTTCAAATCTCTTAGCTCGCTATTCACATTTTCATGTAGAGAACACAGTAATATATATTATAGGACATCAGGAGAAGATAAATTAAGGAGAAGCTACAGAATTCTGTCTGTGAATCTTCCCACATCACATGTTTCGTCTTTTGTTGTTTGGGTTTCCGATTTCCATGCCTGTTTTTTTCTGCCAAGACTCATCGCAAAGCAATGGCAATTCCGGATTTAGAACATTCTAGCAACTATAAGAAATATAAATCGAAGATCGTCAATTAATAATCGCTAAATTTCATGGAGTGGTCATGTCAATATTTATTACCAGTAAATTCTGCCTAAGATACGAGATATAACGATGAGCTAAGCGTCTTGCGTCAAACACGTCATCGTAACTCAGCCAGTTCATGAAGTACGTAAAAGAACGAAACTCTCAAGCATCCAAGAAATAGTATGAATCGTTAGCTTTACAGTACAGAAGCAAAAATTTCCCCTGGCATAAACACAGGTTTCAAAAAAAGTTGCTCTGACTCATATCGCAATATCGCCAAACGACGAGTATTCTTTACCAGGAATTTCGAAAAAAAAATCTTAAGCGGGTACGCAGATGAACATAAAAGCAAGTGCACCGAATCGCCAAGCAACTTGAAGCTCCGAATAAGAGAAAAGGAACCAATATATATATATCTAGTGCACGCCATAACTTTTATCTGATTCAGCATAGCCGCGGGTGCATGAAGCGGGCATTTTTCACGCGGCAAAACTAACGGTGGGCATTAATTGCCAAGAGAAGCTCATCCTCGACTTCTCTCAATGAGAGTTTCACAAGATCAGATCAAATTAATAGCGCCGACTGCTTTAAGTGCTGGAATAAGATTGCTCACATTCTGTTGTCAGAAGAGATGAAGGTAAACGTTGTCACCATCGATGTACGAGAGAAAGTTCCAGCCAAAAATAAAAAAAAATAATCTCTCAGTGACAATTACTGAGCAGACTACGGTCACAAGACAGCCTTTGGTGACACTAAAAAAGAAGAAAGTAGTCAAGCTACGGGGAATGCTGTGCTCCTACAAACTGCAGTGGGCGAGCGAGAAACACTCAACGTTTACCACTGAATAGCCGAGAAACAAAGGAAGACAGGCGCCTTGCCCACGAAACTATATAGTAGTGCTAGGTGGAGGGCGCTGGTATAGGTTTAGAATGCTGCAAATGTTAGCAGTGGTACCGGTTCAAACGACATTACAAACACGAAATTCCAGCGTAAAACAGATAACTAAAAGAGTCCAGATAATATACAGCACTAAAAGGTTGACGGTAATTTTTTCTGACGATTTCTCTTCATTTTTTTGAACTTTTTCTCTCGAAAACCGGGATTGACCATGGCCAAAAGTCATTAAAGTTAAAACTAGCTTTACGTGGTGCATCCTAAAAAAAGTCTTCTAAAACTGCTAGTATGAAATAAATGAGAAACTTTATCGAAATTTTGTTACATATGATAAGATTGTTTTATGGGGAAAAATAGAATTTCTAACCACATTAAATTTGAACGTTTAACTCTATCACTTCAGGCAAGGTCCTGTACTCGGGAATAAGCTGATTGAATAATACCTTTCATGAAAAAATATTAGAATAGTAACACCATCACGTGATGCGACACGTATATCACAGAAATTTCAAGCCAAGAATTAATGAAATTAATTCTTTATGATTCTAAAAGAAACACAACTATAATTAAGGAGTTTGAGACGATGACGAGAGCAGACTTTCAGGATCAGCGCCGCGTGTGCGATCAGACTTTCTATCAGTTGCATTGCCTCGCTGCTCTCATGATTGTCAAAGTTCAGCAACATCAGAGAGGCACAGACGGACATGGCTCACCACGTTAAATTAATGTGAATCTACTAGAAGCTTGAAATATGGGTTGAAGCGTTTGACATGTTCCATGCTTACGATTAGAGCTTAGTTATACATCATAATTCATCAGCTTTGTTTAAATTTAGAGATCGATGTATTAGAAATTGAAATTAGAATTTATAATCAAACTAGTAGCTCAATTCATTACACGTGTGTTTTATGAAGAGGCACACATCCAGCTGGCATTAATGGCAATGAATGCGTAGGGACCAAAAGATTTGTGATCAGACGATCAAATCTCTCGCCCCCAGTAACGAAAGTTCGCTCGAGCGTGAAAAAAGAAAACTTAACAAATAACAACGTTTATCTGGCATTGCATGGAAGATTTTATCATACCATGAACAGAGCGCCCAGTCAACGAGAGAGAGTGAAACGAAACGCATGCCACGATCGCGCTACGTAAGATCAAGCATGATCATTCAGGCTGCCGGAACTTCAATGCTACTTGATCTTTTCCTAAACCCAGGTGACGTGTTTCATTTTGCTGCTATCTAAAAACTGAAATGTTCGCCAGGTAATTTTTATTCAGCTTGAATGGTGGACATTATTGTTTATTGGGTGATAGGTGCTGGGTAGTTGAGTCGTTTTCATAAGCTTAATTATGCAGGCTGTGTAGTAATACTGTAGCAAATTCAATTAAACGGATTTTCGTTTCGTTGCAACGCAATACCAGTATATAGATTATCGCTTCTACGTATATAATTCGAGATGCGAGCATGCATCATTTCCATTTGTAAACAACAACGCAAAATTAAACCGGCATGTATAATGATACAAAATTCAAAATGATGAGTTAGGACTTAATATATTCTCTGTGCAAAAAATTATTACTGCGTATTTAAAGCTTCAAGAAGCGTTAATAGACTTCGCTTCGGAAAAAAACGTGTGTTTAACTCCATTTCTTGGTTTCTCTCTCATCAGCTATGAAATTGAGAAGATAATGTAGGATATTCATTTGGGCTTCTGATAAAGACGATTAGGCTTCTGATCTACTAAGTAACAATAATTGTAGACGAGAATGTCCTTGTATTTGAAAATTGTATTATAGTTGATTTTTAGCCATGAAATAGACGGTAAAAGAACAAACAATCAACAGTATTTACACAGAGTGCACATTCATAATTTTGAACCGCAAAATGCATCTGCAAGTAAGGAGATTTAAATCACTACAATAGATACCAAAATCAACTCTATGACGCGTTTAGTCTGAAAATACATGATGATAGAAACTCCTCAACGGAGGGTATCATGCTAGAAGCCGCGTCAACAGGATGGATCTTACAGAACGATATCTCATAAAACGAACCATGCACAAAGAAATATTATGATCGAGTTAGCAGCATCGATTAATTTTCCAGAGAGAAAACATGCATAAAGTCTCAGCGGGCGGAAGAAGTTTCAAATTATACGCGATGAATTAACGATACAAGGAGCGAAAGAAGCGAAGTTTGAGCGGAACTCGAGGTTATACAGCAACTTCATTAGCGGCCATTCATGCACCGGTCAGATCTGTTCTTTCACTTCAATTCAATCGGATTTTGGTGGACGCTTGAAGCTGGGATTTCGGAGCATATTCCCTTCGTTTAATGCACGAGGCGAACAGTCCATGAACAGAAATGCTTTGATCGAAGAATAAGGTTTTTATGGTTTGTTATAATGATGATTGTTATAATTCACCACAAATCAGGACCCTTAATCATTCGTTATAGCGTGAAATTCGGTGCTATTGCTATTATTCTCTTTTTTTCGATTCTCTTCAAAAATAATATAGTCATACTTAAAGTGATTAATATATAGTACATAGAAGTGAAATATGACTTCATTCATTGAGAAAATATAACACTAGGTTAAACCTGTGGAACATCATTTAGTACGAGGGTATTAATGATATTATTTATTATGATGCGGAGGAAATGGGTCACTGTATGATTTGCTTAACTAAATGATATTGCAAAGGTTAATACAAGTAATTATGTAATATTTATGTAAGTCAATGTATCTGTAAACGAAATAAAGTATTCATTCTTCATGATGAAATTATGTATTAATTCATGAATTAATATAATAGGTAATGACAGCGTAAAATTACATAATTCCGGTTCAATGATTTTAAGTCACGAATGAGGCACGTTTGTAGCGTCTATTTTCATTCAATTATTGTGAAGTAAAATTGACGCCAAAGTTTTCACGTAATTTCGATTTCCGTCCTTAGTTCAGTTGTACTTTACGTTCATTTTGCCGCCAGAAAGAGACGAAATTTACGCAAATCTAAGGGCAGGAGAAGCAGCAGCAGCAACCGACGCTGATGGTGTTTACTTGCTCATTTCCTGTGTTAAGAACAAAGTTGAGCGATGCGCTTCACAGATCACGCAGCTCGCATGGACCAGCGCTAACGCACAGTATCGCGGTTTTGGTACCACGGCCTCAAACGCTGAGTAATGGTACTATGGTCGCTTCCTTTGGCTCATGGTAGACCTATCTACTGAAGTAATTCTAATCCCTTTCTTCGAATAAAAGGCAGGCTTTAGCTCTTCTTGCATGGTTGTGCCGGGCCAACATCCGCAGTATAATGGTAGACTTGGCTCCTGGGAATTATGAGAGCTCTGACTCCTGAGAGCATTAGCAAGCAGGCCTTGCTTTCCAGAGTTATGAGAGGATTGCCTTCTCTAAGATCTGTTGACTCCCATTACATCTGGGCAAAAGTAGAATTAATGCTCCTATTTTCTATAGGGACTTCTCATTTGTATACTTTTTGGTAGGTTTTCTTCTTGCAGCTACTGTTAAGCTCATTTTCTCTCTTTTCAAGTAATAACAGGCCTTCTTCTCCTGATTAAGTGTGAAGTTTTCCCCTTTAGGGTATGGTTATGCCTTCCTTGTCTAGGTGATGTTATGTCTTCCTCTCATGGTAGCCTTACTGCTTCATGGTCATATGGTAGGCATGCCAGCGTCTCCTACAACGAGGTTCATCGGCGGTCACCCCGCGTCAGCAGACTAGTCTCGTGGGTTGGTGTACGCATCAGTTCCAGGAGGGCGGGAACAACGCGGTTCAGCAGCACAAGGCAGGCTCGGCCGAGTGCTCAGCCTGCCGAGGCTGCGGACACGATCAGGTTAACGGCGGGCCAACTAACTATACCCAAGACTCATAATTGTTTTTATTATTTTTCTAGCGAAGAAATGGTGATAAAGTTAACGCAGAAATACTTCAGTTAAATTAAATATTAATAATCTTGGTAAAAATAGGTTTTCGAAAAATGTTCCAAACAAACTGAAAAGGAATCCCCTAATTATGAACAAATTAAAGAGGACTAAATTAAATTGAACAAGGGGGCAACTAGAAGCTCGTCTAATCTCTATCATAGGAGTTACAATACACTAAATCAAGGTCTTGTCGTTAAGAAATACGAACACATGCATGCGCGCATGGCCAGCGAGAACAAAGCGCTCATGAATGGGATGGAGAGTGCGGCATAGCAATGATACCTCAAAACTTGCCTCAAATGTAATACCGTTCGATGCGATGTGCCCGTGAAGCGCCATAAATCAGAAAATCCTGACGATAATCACAGTGCGAGCGAGTGCGGCCAAGGGCCCCAGCAAGACGTTGCTCGTAAAGCAGCAGCGGCATCAGTTGCATGAGCACTTGTGGCCCCAGCATCATCAGCATCAACTCCAGCGGCTGCTGAATCCGCACCGCCAATAGAATAGCCATAATTTGGAATAAAAGCACTTGTTGCTCACTTCAGAGTGATATTAGCGTAAAAATTGCACTAGTACAATTTGGAATAGCTAAAGTAACATCATCTTTCTCGTCATCCACAAAACGACAACAATACCCTATAATATCATCATGAGCATCACATTTACCTCAAGTTCACCACGGTCACTATCACAATAAGCATCACCATGATGATGATCATCACGCATCGAGCCTCATATGAAAGCGGCGGCATGTCGGTGGGCAGAAAAGCTGATGGAACGCACGAAGGAGCAGCAGCAGCAGCAGCAGCAGCAGCAGCAAGCGTCCGGTTCTGGCTCAGTGTTGAGCGCGCTCGCTCATTACCCCTAGAATTATTACTAATAATCCATCAAGTAATGTAATAAGGGCCATGGCTACAATATATGAGCTCCAAAAGAAAGAAGATCGAGTCTCGATCGGCAAGCGAGGAGGTCTGGCATGCATGACTTCGTCGGAAACACAGCGAACGGTCGAAACGAACGGATGCAATTCAAGAGTTCAACGACAATTTGTGTTCATGGAGCCCGTGTGCATAGGCAAGATTTCTGTTATATTGAGATCTTCACGATACGATATGTCAATTCCAGTTCAAGTGAAACATGAATTTCTCTCTACGGTTTCATCGATTTCACGATTTTAATATCTACGGCTCTTCAGGAATTTCAACATATAAGTGGGTTCTGCATGACACTTCGTTTTGTCTGGAAAATAATTGTCAATTAGAGTTCCTGTTGAAGATGATCTCATATTGAATACCTTACATTATTAGTGAACATACAGCTAGAGCGTTTCAAAGCACAAAAATGTAGCACTCGAAGCAAAGACTTGCACGAAATAAATCAGCAAGCTAATAAGTTGAGCCTTCAGCACAAGATCAAGTATCCTTCACTGATCCATCGTTCAAGTACAGCGTAATTACAGCAGTGCTCCTAACGATATTCCATAATTCAAGTGTAAAGCGACGCTCATTGCTCAAGCTTGATGGTGTTCATCCATCAGTGGAGTGAGTACAATTTTTTATCCTCAATTCCAAAGGAGTAAATTAGAATCTTGAATCATTCACTCGGCGATGTTCATTCACTCAACGGTGATGTTCATTTGTCCCGTATAGAAACCACGGCAGGCTTTCAGACTTTTCCTTCAAAACTATTTATATGAAGAATAAGTTACACTGACACATGAGCAAAAAATAGAGCTTGCTAAGAAGGCGATATATTCTTGAGTTCTGACAAGAAGTTCACACAAATCAGACGATCTTCTGACACAAATCTTTAAAATAATTTATTTTTTTGATTAAGCAGATATGTAAAGGACGTTTTAAAAAACTCCTAATGAAGAAATAAGCTGTAGAACAGACCAAACTATCTTTAAGGAGGAACGGCAACGCGCAGGACATGCGGGCAAGGTGTCCACACATAAAGCTACGTTTTACGACGCCACAGCCATTGATTCTGTGCATACATTAATTTCATAGGTCCCAATTCCGGACTTCATCATAAGAATTAAGTTATTTAATCCTCCGAATGCTGCTGAGCATATTGCTTCTGGCACGTGGAAGAGCAAAAAACTGGTCCTGTATTTGCATACGCTCCGCGAGACGACTGCTCCACCAGCAACAAGATAAACAGTTTCGCTTAACAACAAAGAAATGACCGTGAAAATTAAGCCCGAATAACAGCGCTTTAGTTGCCGTAATACATATATTCATTATGAGAACACAGCAATAAAAACTAACAGCATAGTAGAAAGAAATCAGAAGAGTATGTGCTCAAAATATGTTTTTAACGTATTTCATAAGTTCCAACTAAATTCACCCATTTAACTCCTAATCAGGTGAGAAATGCAAGCCTTATCAATCAATATTCGCAATTACGTCACTTCAGTTAAGAGTGTCAAAATTAATTTTAAACTAAAAATAACCGTTGTCAATTCGTCATATACGTTATAACACGACTTTACTCTTTCTTCACATAATCTATCGTTTGCCGGCGTGCCTTGATGTACAGTATATCAAGGCACATACCTACCTATATAACATATACATGTGCATACATATGAATATGTTCTTCCGGTCTCATAAATTAGGCAGAAGGCTGCTTAATTAATTCAGAAAAGAAGACACTGCAGAGTGCTGGCACTCTCATGAAATCGCTACGTACGCTGTAAATATCCGCTATAAACAATCATATCCACAGAAGCCTTCCACTTTAATGCAACATTGTAGAAGTTACATTGGTTGCATAGACTGAAGAAATACATTATCCACACATTACCATTATTTCTTTCAGTAGAGCTAAAATTTTCATTCAAAAAATCGTCTATAAGTTGAAAAATTTCTGACGGGCAAATGCAAATTTGAATGACGATGTTCAAATTAAAAAAATTTCAAGACACAGTGCACATTCACTATGCACTGTGCACGGTTAGATTAAGACATCCTCGTCCATGGTCGTGCTGATGCCCCGTCTTCGTCGTCGACCGTTCCGAGCCGTCGATATATAGGCAGGTCTCTCTGCCACCGGGGCCTGGCGTTAACATGTCACATGACAATAATGCATCTGCCCTCATTTGAGCCAGCTGATACAAAATTTGAGCCAGCTGATCCTGATGAGGCTAATGTGGCATAGATTGATGAACCGAGATATTGCTCAAAATGCATACAGTTGTCTCATGAATGTCACGTGGGTGAACTCGCCCCCCTCTCAGGTCCTCCGGCTCGACGTTGAACAGCCGTGTACCCGGCACGGAAAGAGATCCTTCCCGAAGAGTTAGAACTTTGGTCGCAATTCGGCTTTTAAATAGGGGTATCCTGCACAGTGTACTGCACAGTCTTCCTCTCCTTTTGTTGTGATATGTAGCTATTCTGAAGGCATCACTTTTAAAATTTGGAGCCAGCCCAGTTGCTGCAGCTCCCAAGTGTATAGTATGATATGTGATATACTTCTCCTCTGCAGCGAGTAGTACAGTGCTCCAACCTGCCCCAGTAGCGCAGGCCGGTCATCTCTATGATGCTGGACGTGAAGGTCCGTTGGACTGCCTACAATTGCCCGAACCGCGTCTACTTTGAGCGGCGCCCAAAGCTATCAGCACAGTACACTGTCAGTGTCATAAACAGTGCACTGCTACTGTAACGACGCAGGGCACTATCACTGTCAGTGCCTACACTGTCAGTGTCATGAAACAGTGTACTGCTACTGTAACGACACAGTAGCACAACAGTCAGCACAATGTCATGAAACAGTGCACTGCTACTGTAACGACACAGGGCACTATATCACTGTCAGTATAGTGCACTGTCAGCGTCATGAAACAGTGCACTGCTACTGTANCATCTAGATGTGTATAAGAGACAGGTATAGTGCACTGTCAGCGTCATGAAACAGTGCACTACTACTGTAACGACACAGGGCACTATATCACTGTCAGTATAGTGCACTGTCAGCGTCATGAAACAGTGCACTGCTACTGTAACGACACAGGGCACTATCACTGTCAGTGCAGTGCAATTTCAGGACACATTGCACAGTCATTATCAGTACAGTGCACTGTTTATGTCTTGATATAGACCATTCAGAATTGAATAGCTACACAATCTATGACTCGGAAATAATCTCACTTTCGATTAGATTTTCATTCACATGTAAGTAGCTAAGTCATAAATCATTATGATTAGATAGTCTAAAGTATTTAAATACATTCCACTTTGTTAATCGTTTCCCTTCAATCAATGTGACTTTATAATAACCAAAAGTAGAGCTGGTTATATTACAAAGCCCTTACATATCATTTTATACTCAGGAAGAGCGCCAGAGCGAGAAAAACCTCATGTTTTAAGTCTACATCATTGATTACACCACTCACCAGTTCATGGGATGAATTTAATGCGAGCGCGGCAAATGCAAGAAAAACGATAAAATTTTCAATAAAAATGAGAGTAGGAATAAAAAAATTACTTAAGAGCAAAGCCTCAGTTTTTTAAAGCCATGTCGGTGTTTTTGGTGAGCCCAAGGATGTAGTCAGTCCATGCAACGCAAGGCAGCTTCACACGGAGAGTGTCTCTGAGATTTCAAACACACGTCAATTGGCCCAACTCGTCTCCGCCTGACATTCTAGCTAATCCAGAGGTATGCAGAAAAAAAGCAGATGCAGCACTGAAGTGCAGCGTAATTTGAACAATAGTGTCTACACGCAAGTCAGTTCTCTGATCACTCATCTAGTGTCATCGTCAACAAATATTCATAAATATTGAACCAATACAGGATATCTTCTTATTCTATACCAACTCTCAGAGGAAGAAAAGCAGTCAGATGTACTGTGTCCCTAAAGCATTGCAAAGTTGCACAGGGTCGGTGGCGCTGTCTGGCAACCGTCGTCCAACGTCCCTCCATCTTCTCGCAAAAATGATGCCAAAATAGTAGGGTCTGGTTCACGTAATCCAATTTCCAGCAAAGTCTGCAAGATGCAGCATTCCATAAACGTGTCGTGGTGTCTCCAGGACCTGGTTGCTTGTCAAACGTCTAGCAGAGCCTGAATAGCTAAGTCAGAGATGCATGCCTTCAGATCAACACGACACGACAGAACTCATTCGTCGAAAAGAGCCGACGTAACCAAAAAAGGAAGCTCTTGCCGCGACTGATACCTCCGGCACAAGTATACAGCTATACTTACGTGTACGCGCACTCAACTCACAAGAAAGGAAGCTGCAAGATTTTTTCGGTATCTTTGGGTCCTTGTTTCCCTACTTCTCGCTATTCCGCTGCGTTTAGCTCGGCCACGTATTTCGCGAGCACATTATTTAGCACCAACTCCAGTAATGTCTTTCAAGAATTTTTTTCTAAGAAGATGGAATTTAAAGTCATGTACTATGTTTTAGTTAGACCCAGATCCTCGAAGCTATTGGAATGTAGGGGTAAACCTGCATTAAACATAAAGAAGTCATCTGTTATTCAAGTGAAGTAAGATCAAACTTTTGTTTAATAGTAGGGTACATTTACATCAACTCCTACATTTTATAAGGTCTACGGTAAGCTCTGACCAAATAAAAGTTTCAACCCAATGCAAGGTACGAAATACTTTGCTTGATTCAGGTAGAAGTGTCCAGGTGATAGCATCGACGAAAACTACGATGATATTTTTGGGAGAAGCAGCAGAGCCGTAGAAGTGAATCTCCCGGCAGATGGCAGGCGACCGCAGCAACTCCACGTCGTGTCCCTGGTACTCGAGAGCTGCAATTGCTCAACTAACTCAAAGAAACGCAACGAAGTTGTCAGAAATGGCAGGTCGCAACGCAAGAAGAAAATAACGTGCACTAATGTGTTACCACTTCTCCGTCATAGAAACAAATATGAGCATCACAAATTTCTAAAAAACAGCTTTTTTAATACCAGGTTAATACCGAATTCTTTCACTTTCTAGCTAATAAATCATGAAAAATGTTAAGACAAAAAATAAACAAGAAGATGTAAACATCTATAAGCAAAATAAAAAGTAGCCCTTATGAGGATGAATGTAAAGAGAAAAAATGTATACCGTGACGGATCAGGTTCAATAAGCACTCGGCTAATAGGTTATAATTGTCATGCATAAATAGATTGCACTTGAAGTTGAAAAAAAATACTTCTAAAGATGTGGGAGTTGAAATCTATATGGGGAGACTAAAGAAATTTTAAACAATTAATCGTTTTGATTTCGGTACAAACTACTCCAGATTCCAGAATTCTCTATAACTAATAAATTATTCAAATTTGATGTTAAATTACCCTAACGAAAGAAAAACTGCCAAACAGTTCCAATAAGATTGTTATAAAGATACAGATAAGAATGTTAACCAGCGCCAAATGAGACGGTTAGAGAGACGGACATATTGGTTGAACAATCTTGTGAAACTTCGGCTCGCCGGACCACCATCACAAGGAAGATGCAAAGGCTAAACTGGATCTTATCGTAGAATTCTTGCAAATCAAGGAGCACACATAACTACATAGAAATTAGTAATCATTACAGGATAAGTGAGGACGCCAATGAACATATAATACTATGATATAAGTTGGAAATGTGGTAAATTAAAAAACTACGTTGGTATATATAAGAAACTAAATTCCAATCAGAAAGCAAATATTCATTACAAATCAGATTTTAGATATACTAAACGTGTAGTATCAATATATTTTAGCACGGGAAAATTAGGGAGAAGTAAAATATATTTCTCTGATATTGGATGGACTAGGTTCTGAAGTTGAAGAATTTGCATCCGGAACATATAACGCAACCGGGCAGAACAACTCTCCTGTCATAAAGTTTATGAAAATTCTAGGTATTTGACGTGGCGCAGTCTAGGCATAATGCAGTCGTATGCCTGACATTCCCACGGGTGAAGTTATGGCAATATTATGGCATCATTCCAGCCAATTAGCAGCAGTGGTGGCACCCACCTCCGGTGGTCCCATGGCCGGCCATCCGCCTGCCGCCTTGTCATGCGTGACGTCATCAGACTGCCGGAGCTCATGTCTAGTTTGTAGCGTCCCACGACACGCACAAATTTCGTTGCTTGCGCTCTACTTTATTGGCTGATAAGATTCTCCGATATGTTTCCACACAAAAACTATAAAAAATGAGGTAGATGCTGAAGGTGAAAGGTAAATAACACATTTTGCAACAAAGCTTGTGACAAAATTTAAGAATGTGAAAAAATATGTGTGAGCTGAAGTAATAAGATAGAGTAACATTACATGATAATGATAATAACCTTGAAGATGCAGGAGAAAAAAAGTGCCAGCTCCATAGAGGCGAGGAGACAGCATTATCAGGATTGAGTGTGCCCAGGAGGATACACAAGACTAGGACGAACTTTACTAACCTTCAACCAAACCATGGAGAACTCAGAACCCTCTTCTGTGAGGGTCAGTAGAACCTGAACTTTAATGATGAATGCTTTGTTTTGTGATTGACGCAGAACTTCCTAATACCTCCGACCTGCTCCAATTATGACGATCATTATATATATTACCTAGAAATTTTGAGTCACGCCATGATCTACTCACCATTGTCCATGCAGGCGTCACAGATAACAGAGACAGTTGCAAGATAAGGTTAACTGTCATCGCCTTCATTACGCTAAAACAAAATTTATATTATCATCCCATATAATAAAATAAAATAAATAGAGAAAATAAATCGTTTCAACATTTTGGTTATTAGAACTCATTCTTCACGTTGATTGAAACAATTACATTTTCAGGAGCGGAAATAACTCAAAAAGCTAACATGATTTAAAGCAGCAAAATCTCAATACCAATATCAATAAACAGAAGCTGAACACCTTACATCATCTCCATTCATAATCGCAAAATAAGATCCAGCAAACTAACATTATCTCAGTTCTGAATATTGATAAAAAAATATATTTACAAGACTAGCATCATCTCAATTCCTGGTCGCAATCAAGATATGATTTAAATTATTAAGATCATAATCGCGATTCCCAGACGCATGCAAGAGGCAGCAATGCTGCAGAACATATCTCGTCAATTTACCTTGCTAATTAAAGCGCCCAAGAAACAGCAACGAGGCCTTAACTAGGGTACGAAAAAAACGCCGCGTCTCGACAGTCGTTTCAAGAACAAGGGCATTTAGTTAGGAATGTGAAGCTGCAAGGAAGACCTTAGAAACGTCAATGAGGAGTTATAATTACTACAAATAGTAGTGTTGGTTCCTGTTCAGTCTAGTCAACAGCCGCTATATAGGACGACCAGTTCTCTGCTCATTAATAGAAGACGAGATTATAGCTGCTTCTGCGATACATGCATCACGTGATTCAGTATTTCAAGGGCCAAATGAACATGGAATGCTGCCTCTATTATTGCCATTATACTGTTTGTGGATGGAGTAAGGAGCGTATCCAAAGAAACACACTTCATATAATTCAGCGACATGGTGATGGTAAACATTTTGAATATGAGACCTCCTGATGAGCTCAGAACGCTAATAGATCCAACCTTTTAGTTCCGCGACCGGGGCTTCGACACGCCGCTCTAAGCTCTTCATTTCATCAAACATTTTTAGATATTCTCATTGCTTCGAGGCATGTTATTTAATGTATCAAAATACTTAGACTATTGACATTAAAAACCATACAGGAATTTTAAAACCTTGGCTAAGAACTTCATGAGATAATGCTAGGGACACTGAATTCCAATTAATTACAAACGTATGTAAGTGAACGTACAACGAGGTATGTCGATGAAAAATAAGACATATAACGTGCAAAATATACAAGTTGAAGAATATGCAATACAGGAAAAATTAGAGCGACGAAAAGACAAATTGGCAGGTAGTTCATCTATCTCTGGCGCACTTAAGTGGCCATGCCACGTTAGGGAATTTTGACAACTCCAGCGCATGCACCTCGACAATGTTGAACCTCTTCTTCAGTGATTTGAAGATTCACAAATCAATTTTGTGGCAAGTGTTAGAGCGAAAGGTGAGCAATCAAAGGTGGAGAAAATACGTCGTTATCATTTATGGTCAACCACAAACGACCACATGATCGTCATTCAACGAGTTACACGTCACAGTCCTAACTCGGCTCGACATTAATAGCACGACGAGCCCAGTCTCTGTAGTGAGCCTTCATATATAATTGCTTCAAACAATTCGCCTTGAGATCACAACTCGCACCACATCCAAACTCTACAATCCATGACAAACCAAGAAATAAAACCCATCAATTTCTTGCGGTACTTGCTTGGTTGTGATTACTTGCAACGTCTGAAATACGACCGACATAATTGAACAAGTCTGCTAAAACTCTACCTCAGCCACCTCATTAAATTAATAAGTCAAGGGAGCATATTTATCTCAACTTTCCGCTCCCAAGAACAGTTTGGTTAACATTTTTTTCTTCGTAAAAAATATCTTTTTCAACAGATATCATGCCCATACTTTCATTCTTGTATTTGCAAACGTTCTTTCTGAATTCACCTTCACCATATGTGCTAACCAAATAAACTAGTTCAAGTTTTCTAACGTTGTTATTTTTTGGTAGGCTGTTGAAATCAATATTATTAATACGAAAATCAATATCAAACTTAGGAATGAATTAAATATACAATTAAAACGCTTGAATATTTATTTATTTATTTCATGTACAATATAATTTTGTGAATATCATCATACAAATTCATGCTGACGCATCGAATCTGATGCAAGTATTGAATGTCAAGGTCTGACCTGACGCGTTCGACAGCGGAGGCGCATCCGTGAGTTTCCAAAATAAAGGTATAATGAACCGCGATATTGATTAAAAATAAAACGAAATTTGGGTTTCGTTCTATTTTCGCCTGAATAAGCCTATATACAGAGCAAATACAAGATATTAATGCGATTTTCTAGGACCATTCACCAGTGGAAAAATACATCCTCGGCTCCGTTATGGCCCAAAAGCATCAATGGAAGAAGCATATTGCTTCTTGAACACATCAAATTAGACATATGATTATAGTCCCAACTCCAATTCGATGCTTCATTGGCAACATTTGCTTGTAGACATAAAAACAATGTCGACAAGTTGGAACCTTGAAGCAGATCAGTCTTGATTGCATGTAAAATTTCCAAAGAGATTTTGTCTTGCTGATGAGGATTTGTTAAGCAACAAGAAAATCCTTCTTTGGATATGTGAGCAAGAGATAACCCAGCGACGTCGACATGAGAAGTGCAATCGGTTCATTTCGTACCTGTTTAATGATGAAGAAGAACGTTGATTACAGAGTCTCCCGTGGCGTAAACTTCAACTATCGAGTAGTTAGTCGAATAGCTGAAGAAAAGGACCCACAAATCGAATTTCTTCGCGATGAAAATTCGATTGATTGCGGTACATGAATACATCCTACTTATTTTCACTCACCATTTGGTACTTGCATTTATTATTGGGTTTTTAGACCATAGGGAATAATTCTAATGACATTTGAACCCGCATTTACGATCTGTCCAATTTAGATGCGCAGAAGAATAAGCATCTTTAATTTCATCTTCACTAATTCAAGCTATAACGTGTGAGTAGAAAAAATAATCTACAACAATAAAAAAACACATCGATCAATGCTCGCACTCTGATACGGGAATAATACATGTTATATTATTAAATTAAAATTTTGTTACTTCAAATTTTGATTTTTCCATGGAGAATTCAAATTTTTCCACCGAATTCATCTGTCTCCACCACACATGAATGACGATGATGTTTTTAGTTGAATTTTAATCAGCCCATTAACCTCAACTGTTGACACGTGTAACAAATAGAAGATAGAAAGCCTACATCAGCACAAAATACGTTCCTTCTATATACCTAACATGACCTTGGAACAAGACAAATCTTTCATACATGTATTAAGTGGTATTTTATCACGACCAATTTCATAAGAAATTATAAGAGCCGTTGATCCCTGTATATAGAAAAACAACGATACACCATCATCGTTATGATGTTCCCCTTAAGCGTTCACTTATTTAAACATTTCTTGCCAAAATGCACCAATAATGGATTCTGTATCACAGGATGTTTTTTAACATTGGCGACGATCCGCGCAACTAATTTCGGCTTCAAGCTTTAAACACATGCATTGGCTTAGTGATGAGTCGTTTCAGTAATTTCACTTGACCTCACAAAAAACATATTGTTATGACATCAGCGTAGTCCGAGCAAGAAGCACGCATCCATAACCCGTAGATACGCTATTCATTAATATACCACCATGATCCATCGCAAGAATGTTACATTAAAGGCGTCTTTGATCACGTGCAAGACATGTTGTCCGCCCGTAGAAAACTCAGCCACATTTTGGTCTGTGTTGACAAAATATACAACATCGATGTTTTATTACTTAATGATTGAATGAATTCGAGAACAGTTTGGCTCGCACAGACTTCTTTTCCTCTACATTTGTTTACCCTTCTTCAATTAATTTATTTGTTCAAAATTTCTAATGATTTTTCCTTCGTTCGCTGGCCAGGAACAAATGTTTGGTAAACTATGAGCCGCATTCGTATGGCCCCATACGAACAGTAAATCATACCCGTACTCATGTTCTGAAGAACAAACCTCGTAAAAAGTAAGAAAAGGAAGAACAATAAGACGGCATCGTTAATCTGTATGTATCCTCAACAATAACAAGCAATTGCCCCAACAGAGTACTGACGAGCGCCTAAGTTTATACGCACTTTTAAACACAGTGCACGCGCACAAGAACGTTTCGCTGGAGCACCAATGCCTCAACACAAACTCAGATCAGGCGGTATATGCACATCGAGTCCGTGCATTTCCTTGGCATTGTAATTCATAATACAGAGACAAGTGATCGTTGCGTAGGAAGGATCATCTCGCTTAGGGAAGGTCAAGACGATTATTACGAGCCGCTGAGCAAGACTTATGCAGACCAAACCCCAATGCTCGAGGCTCCTTGCGACGCGGCACCGGTCGTTATCTGAGACGCTTTTGCATGGGTGATGGCGTGTTGCATGCAGGCATTAGATGGTTGGAGCTTGGCATACAATCAAAACTACGGATTGTAGTACGAATACACGAATACTTTCGAGTTCAAGTGCAAGGATGCAATAAACTCTGCTGTCTTGAATAACAGAAGAAATTGATGAGCTAAATTGCACAGGCAATTGTATTGATTCTTGAATTTAATGGCAAGTCGAAAAGTGTAGGAATTGAACTACCGTACTTGCTATCATGGTAGCCACTCATTATAAACCTGCCATCCATATACAGTGGGGGGAAATAAATATTCGTACACTTGAAAAATCGTATTTTAATGTATGTAAGTACACAAACTTAACAGGAAAAGTGATTTAAATTATGTATAGAGACGCATAGTTGGCAGCCAGAGCCTCCAGCCATTTGCAACCTTCCATCCATGGCAGCCAGAGCCTCCAGCCATTTGCAACCTCCCATCCATGGCCGCCAGAGCCTCCAGCCATTAGCAACCTCCCATCCATGGCAGTCAGAGCCTCCAGCTATTGACAACCTTCCATCCATGGCAGCCAGGGTCCGAGGCAACTACCAATTTACGAGCCATGTGCTGCAGCTATTAGCATCCACCCTGCCATCTATGTCAGGCTTGGCCTGCGGCTACTAACCCTGCTTGCCATGCCCTGCATCTATTATCATCCATCCTGTCATCTATGGCAGCTATGGCCCGCGAAAACTAACTCTGCCAGCTTTTTTCTCTAGTTAGTAGCATCCATCCAGCCAACCATCAGCATCTTCAATAATACTGCCATCAACATCATGTCGTTCAAGGCAGTCTGGCCTGCAGCCATTTTCATCCTGCCATCCGTGTCAGACAGAGCAAGCAGCCATTAACATCCTACCATCCATGGCCTACAGCCATTAGCATCCTGCCGTCCATTAAGAGCTACAAGACCTCACAGCTCGATCGCCTGTTGCTTTACGACCCACTTTCCATTAAACTTTCGGTCCACTTTTTCCAAGAGCGTTACAATGGAAGCCTCAAATTTCTCGACCGTGCGTGTCCAAATGAAAGACTTGAGCCAATGGTGCCCTTATTGAAAATAAAATATAAGGGCTAAAGACAAAAGGATTAACAGCTGTTTTGCAGTTAGCACATATGCTCGACACCCATTAAGGCGGTTGTATTCATTTATATACCTGTAAATTGGAGCATTACATCAGTCATTGAACGAGCATCTTCCAATCATGAGAACATAAAATATTTATGATAAACTTGTACATTTTCGGTCCGTATTTGAAGCAATTGTCCCGTTCCATGAAATCGTAACATGCACAACTGTCCTACGATCGATAATTATCATTACGTCTCATCAGTAAATGAGCCGAATCAGTACCCAAACAATATTATCAGTATAACAATAACATCAGGATCGTATGAATTTCAGCTACATCAGCAACTTTTCAAGATCATCAAGTCTATTGCGTGTCACCATTAGAATCGTAGAGAGTAAACTAACGATCATCGAGCCTGTGCAAAACAAACGTCGAATGTGTATCGTGCAGCACCAAACACAACAGTACAAAATCCTTAAAGAAATCAATATTGAGGGAAGGAGTCTTCAGTATTCAACGCTAGCCGGAAAAATTACTTTAATTAGTAAAAAAATCTATGTAGTCAAGGCTGATGAGCAACCTTAAATAGTGAACGTTATCCTGATTCCGTCAATGCAATTATTGTCAGAAATATAATGAATATACTTGGATGGCAGCATCCGCGTTGCGAGGGCAAAAACGCAGGCTTTTTCCAAACATTTCCCATGGCTGGGCAAAGATCGCGAAGAGGAAGCGAGCAGTTCGCACCACGGTGTAAAGAGTAGTAGGAAGCCTGCCACGGAATTGTTTTACGACTGCGGTCATGCAGGAGAATTCTGCAGTCTGAACAAACTCTTTATGCGTTTCCACGCAAGACACTTTTACAGCCCGGCAAACTGGCCTCTTAGGCGTGCATTTCAAAGCTTTTCCACTTTGGCAGGAAAGGTGACATTTCTTTGTAGAGCAGAATAAATAAACTGCAGTAGATTTTAAGGCATAACGTATCATTGAATTGGAGGAGTATAATACCACTGCATTAAGTATGACAGCTAAAAGGAAGCGAGAATGTCTATCGATAAAATATCATATGAACTGTAACGTCACAAATTAAGGACTCAGTTCTACGAATGCATGCTCGATGAAAGATTGATTGCATTTTCAACTGGATATTTGAATTGTGAATTTTACTTTCAAAGCAGCATATAAGATGTGATTGTGACATATAGGAAATGTTGGAAATTTGTGGTGTTTGTTGTCTTGAGGATGAGCTACGTGAAGAATAACAAGCTGTGCAGAATTTCATTATGCAAGTATCCATGTCGGCGGACACTCCACTCGTAACCTTATCGGGATTTGAGTCGCCTCATCAGGTCCCGGTGCAACGAGTCCAATCCAAGGCAGGGCACAAGTGATTTGTTCTCTTGATTTATTATATCAATACCGCCTCAACCAAGTGGAAGAGAATAGTTGGTGAAAAACTTATAGTATGACGATTTGAACTGAAAGGACAACAAATAGCAAGCATTTTATATTCATGTCATTGAAAGAGATGTGCATTCGGCACGGAAGTTTAATGAGCAACACAAAGTGCAATCCTAGCCATAAAGGGGACATCCAAAGGTGGGAAATAAAACTTTCGTTCGAGATTGCAAAGTAAAAAATATTTGAAGGATAGACGATGGCTAATCGAGCCTTACTCTCGAAAATTTATTAATGACATTGAACATACCTACTATTGAACTCTAAGCCAAAAAAGTCTTGAGAAGGAGAATCGATCAGGTTCACACGCATCGATAGCGATAAATCTCATAATCAATGCTGAGATTGGTAGAAGTGCCTGTTTGTAACCGAGAAAGCATAAAACCTAAAATTCCTGTTACATTTATAGGAAAAAATGCTTAAAGAATATTAAATGAGGCCTTCACAGCCTAAATATTAGATTCTAAGCTGATAAATTTCAGCCGTTTCAACAAAGATCCAAAAAATTCCATTATATACCCAGCTCCAAACTAATTTAACTATTTAGAAAGCATCAAAGACTCTTTTAAAATTGTCCTCTTTAAATTGCCAGACCTTTGAGTAAATATCTTATAATGCGCGAGTATTTTCAGCGTAGGGCTGCAGAGGTGTGTACATACAGGGAGTTGTGTTGCGGTGCAGACATCACGGTTAGGGCTTCGGAGTTACACGCTTAACACGCGCTGGAGGAGCCGACGCACGATCGCCACACTCAAGACCGCGGACTATATAAAGGAGCGAAACACGACCAAATTTCAAACCCCCGGCGAAAAGTAGGAAAAAATACAATAAAACCGTTCAAATTGCTTCTTCAGCTTTGCAGTCTAACCATTCGAATGCATTAAAAGATTCGCCAAGATTGATTGACAACGATATACATGACTTAAATCATAAATAAGTTTCTACCGTTTATATAATATTAATTTTCTCGAAAGATTGTTATTTTAAACTTAGGTCTGTTATTGGACTGCAGTTATCAGAGACCTTATCCACATTAAATATCATATTGTATAAACTTTACAATTAAATGAAAAAATATTTAAACCTTTTTTCTTCATCATATTCTGCACTGGAAGAGGCAATGCTACGGCTAGCGAGTGTGGTATGTATGGCAGTGTGCATATGTATGGAGTCGGGCGACGAACGAGGCGCTGGAGAGAAAGACGAGTAGAGAGCAAGCAAGCTATATATAAGCACGGCAGGCAGCGCGGCGAGACGGCAAGGGTGGGTTGAGGGTCAACATAAACCTAGGGAATTATTGTCAGCATGCAAATCGGTGAAGAGACATGCTCAGTACGACGATTCTCTGCATCCGAAGCCACATTAAATCCTCGTAATTCAACTGAGATTTTAGTTTACGCTGAAGGATTTCTTACTCTTTAGTCCCTAGCTTGGTTTACGTACCAATTGCCGCCTCGGAAAAAGATAAGAAATTAACATTGCCGTGGCCTGATCTCAACTTATATATAATAAAAAAAAGAGTTTGCATTGCTAGAAATTATGCAACAACTCAAATTATATGCGCATTATGTTTGTATGACGGTCGGAACCCGTGGTGAGACACTCAGATCTAAGGGACAGAAGATCAGGTGCGTAGCTTAAAAAAACGTATAATGACAGATCAGCACGGGAAAGTGTTGCGAATGAACTCTTTTGATTTATGCGAGCTCTAATGAAGGTAAAAAAGATCCGGATACGCCAATTGTACTCCAGTTGTAGAAGAAACGCATAGGAAATGTTATTCCGGGGAGGCTACAACAGACGACAAATTTCGAGTGAAATTCTAAGCGCTAAACTTTCCATATAGCTTTCGATTGTCCTCGCATGCAACTCATATTAGGAACTGACTTGAGTACCATTATGAGATTTGAAGCGGATTAAACTGGAGAAGAGTAGATATTGAAAATCGTAAATCATAATTGGTGAATCTTGAAACATAAACCATAAACCATAAACCACAATTTGAAACCCATATCGAAACAATTCACTTCAAGGGAAGGAAATAGCTGTTTTGAAGGAAAAGCGATTAAATTCAAGTTTCCCGGCCACCAAATTAAATGAGCGTTGATATTCATTCTTTTCGAAGGGACACAGCAACAAGGATGATCGTGAGTGCCTATAGAAAATATTAATATTTGGGGAGAGAAGCAGCGAGCTATTTATCTCAATAAATCTAGTTTGACAGCTTAATAGCAAGGGCGACTGTTTATGTGAGCTGATGTAGTAGCTTGTATCGTTAGATGATTACACCACACCCACGTATAGCCCCTCATGCACACATATTGTTCGTATACAGCTAAGCTTACAATTAATGGCACAAAAGGCCACTTGAACACCCCTCAGTAGTACAATATGCCCTAACTTCTTTGAAGTTTCAAAATAAGGAGAGTAATATAAACATTTTTTTACACAAATTTTCTCTAAAAAATCAGATAACTTCACTATTTAGGTCGTTGACAAATATACTCAGGACGACGCAAATTTCTGCCGGCTGCATAAAATAACGTCCCAGTAATAATTAATAAGAGATTAATAAAACGCTCACTCTAATTTCACTAAGATATAAGCAAAATTAATAACTTATCCTTCTATTTCAATGGCTACATAAAAATTGAATGTCTCAATGAGCAATTTACTGCCAAACCCAACAAACCTAAAGTGAATTATCTCGTCAGCTTAATCAACATGAAGCTCTGCCACCAAAGAGTAACCCCACGCGTCTATCGTATAGAATAGTAAGCCGAGTCCGGACGATACAAATTGTATGCAAATGAGCGCCCATGATGAAAGTGATAAATTAGATTTATTAATGAAAAAGCGCAAAGAGAACGTACTTTATTTCCCTTTCGATCAGCTTTCTTTTAGTGTCAGGTTTTAGAGAAAGTGGTCACGACACTCAGGAAGCTAGTCGTTAAATCAATATTATTCTATAAATTTCACTAGCTTCAATTTAATGCATCATCCATGCACCGAAATTCACACAATATCATCCATTGTGTTCTCTACCAAAAATAATAATATTTCCCTACTTACTTGCACTCACATGCAGAGGGCAAGAATTAAACTTTATTGTTAGAGGAAAAAAACGGAAACTTGAGAACCCAATTTCTGATGAAGATAATATTGAAGACACTAATTTCATGGACATTATTTTCAGAAAAGCACGATAGGAAGGGCGCTAATTCTCTAGCTTATTGACACAAAGTTTAGAGCAGTATATTTTAAAATTTAGACTGGATAGACAAACAATTTTTCATAAAGGTGGACTACGATAACCTAACAAAATATATGTATATGTTGATCATCTAACAACAACAGAATGAACTGAGCTCACAAAACATACTAAAAAAATATAATAATCAGAATTTTTTGTACAAAAATATAAGTTTTAATACTAATAACTAATAATAAAAGTACGAGTCCTCGAAAAAAATTCCACCAAACAAGAGGCGTGCAGGCACTTGACATAATATTGAAATATGGAGAAAAATACTGAAATTTACGCATGGATACGCGTGCTGTAATAAATTTCTGCGCTAAAGACTCAAAAAGAAAGTTAGAGTGAATGTAAAAAACTTTTGGGGAAAATGCACAGACCGCGCGAGGAGTTTAGCTCATGGTGCGAATTAAGCAGCGCGGCTTTCATCGATTCATACAGAAATTATTGGAGCGTGTAATGACCATTAATAGGAGCTAGCAAAAAATTTTAGTACAAAATTTGTCATTTGCTGAAGGCAGAGCGTTCATGTATGATGGCGTCTATGGCATGCACTGGTGAAGCAATCTAGGCTTTCGACGCAGCAGTTGACGTTGAAAATTAATGCAAGATCTTAGCTTCATTTTAGGTCCAGTTTGTGCACATGTCGTCTCGTCACAAACGCCTTCAAAGAGTGCAACCAACATCGAGAAGAAAAATCGTCTTCTGCACTTCCGTCTACGCATACCTGGCAAGTTCGCCGATTTGAGAAAGCAAGCTGATTTCAAGTCTGGGGAATATATATTTCAAATCGTTGTATCTTAATGGTTGGATAGTCATAATTAATAGTTCGTGAAAAATTATGTTTTTACTAACGATTTGAAGTTTTAACGACATGTTTGCAATGAAACATGAACTGGATATTCCATAAAGCTGCTCGATCATTCTACAGATTCAATTAAAGTGGAAAATTTTCATTCAAATACAAAATTAACAAAAAATCGATACCCATGTTAATACCTGCAGAGACAATAAAAAACACGTGTCCGGTGTATATCTGGGGTCTCATTATATACTTTACAAAATTCATGGAGACTTTATGCGGCGCGATAAAAAATAAAGGTGCAAAACTGTAAAATGAAATAATTTTCTGTAGCATGTTTGTTCCGTGTGCCAGCCTTAATATCTTACGCAGTAGTGTCCAGATAACCCGGCCTATGTTGTGTAGGAAAGTTGCTGCTCACTGCTCACCGTGAGAGTTGGTCCACGCTTTGTGAATGTGCAGACTATAAACCGAGCAACACATGAGCTCGTAGAATTGACGTGTATAGAAAGCAGCCACATGCAGTTGCGTTGTCCGAGTAAATGTAGCAGATGCATCAGCATGGCAGCAGCAGAATCTTTATCTGCTGCAGCTATTAATTGCGAGTGAGCCAGCGGCTCCTAGCCAGCTACAAAATATGCTGCATTCGATGAAGATGCATGCGAGCTTTCATGCCCATGGACGAGCTTATCTATTCTTCCAGCAAAACAAACTCGGAGCGACGCATTATAGCGGTTCTTTAGGTCCGCAAACCTCGCCAAGGAAAGGATATAGAATTTATAAATGCCAATGAGAAATAACCATATATAATATTAAGAAAAAATTAAGGGAAAGAGATTCTATCCGTCTCAAGATAATAACGAGGATTAAAAGTCTATGGAAGAATATGTTCCAGTTGCAGAAAAATTGCTTCATAGAATATAATTTTACCTTGAAGCTTCAATTGGATTTTTAGACACAAAGTCGCGAAAGGCCAAAGCGAATAAGATGAACAATGAAGCAAGAAATATGGTACTAGAATACGACAAGCACTAAGTTAACAGATAATTAAATTGAGATGACTACACAATTAATATGTAGGAGCCACTAGCAAAGTTTGCCGCATTGCACTCTTATATAAGCCGTTCGTTTTGACAGAGATTATTAATAGCACCATCTAAATATAATAAACTCACACTACACGATAATTACGAAAAAGTTTCGTTTTCCTTTCTCTTACTGATAAATATGTGTCAATGTTTTTCAACTCCTCAGCATTTTATTAATAGAGAATAACGTCTCATTCCATATTTCGGAGCATCGGACCACAAAAGATTACGTATAATTTATATATATTTATCATCTTGAATGTCAGCACAGGTACCGGTGTTACAACCATCACGTGACGGCACAACAAACGCGTACGCACCATTCATGCACATGACGCACACCACGCGCGCCCTCAACAATGCTTGCCATGCAACACCAGCGCGCGCGAGATGCCTGACATGGACATCTGATGCGCGGGTGACAGCGCGGCTGATGCTTGCCAAGATTACGAGCACCTTTGCACAATATCACAAGTCGGAGAAAGCTTCCATCTGCATATTATTGACTCTGATGTGCCTCTATATGCGTGTTTATGACTATTTTCATATGCTTCACACCGGGAAATTTTTATTTCGAAACTACATATTTGATATTATACAACCGGGGAAATACAGAACCGCACCTGCAGCGTTGCGCCTTGGTTCCCTTAACGTAAGGACTTTGCGCTCACATGGCCGTGCAACTACTTTGAGGCAATACGACGAAACATGTGTGTGATTAGGGAACTATACAATGGGAGAAAACAATGACAAATTCTTTAAGCTATCAAGTCCAGCAAAGCATTCAAGTAAAATGAATTCATTTTAACATATAGGTTTATCATGACAATGTCTTTTGTTTTCTTCCTATAGATTTTTTGTTACCATTCGATCTGCTGTCTACACTCTACAGCTGGATTAAATGGTGTTTCCTGTTCATGTTAAAACATTATTTGATGAAAAATTTTATGTCAAACCTTCTAATCAAGTCACAAGACCTAACTTTTTTCGTGCTCCTATATGCTCGATTTTGGTGATTGGTGACACATCTGAGGAAAAATTTTGTTTCCTCCGTACCATATTTTTCGCATGCGATTCATTTTGTACATTATTTATAGATGATGTACTTCTTGATTGCCTGATAAGTAATATAATTGATTGAAGTTTTCAGTTACACGCACTGACAAAATTCGATGTGAATAATATCTTAAAATGCATTAAAGAATGCGTAATGATTATATCTATGTTATTACACATGCAACGGAATTATAGTTTATCCACAATCGTATCATTTCTATATGTTGAAAATTCCTAGCTTCCAATTTTTTTATTGATTGCTATTTTCTACGGAATATTGGTTTACGTTGCGTTAATTGAGTGTTTACATCTCTATTTCCCAGTTAAAACCTATACAGTGATAATCAAGCTGCAGGAACAATTGTATCAAAAACGTACCTCAGATGAGATGTACCTCAATATACAATTTAAGTTACATATAAAACTCTTTAATTAAATTTGAAATACGCACTTCATATTCAAAAAGGAAATTTACATTTTGCCGTTATTTTCTTAATTTGATAAGATAAAACAAAAACTACTTTATATGAGCATCCACAGACAGTGTCGAGGGCGAATAAATCAAGAAATCTAGACGGTGTCTATAGTGAGCCAATTAAGCCCCTGCATGATCGCGCGGAGAAAAAAAATAACAAAGAGTAAAATTAATAAATGCTATGTAATATAACATTTATAGAATGGTGAGCCCGTTTGATTCTTAAAACAATTTTCAAGCAGTGATTTTTTTAACCATTCTAAATTATTATACACAGGATTTAAATAGTAATTAGAAAATAGTACAATTTATACAGAGCGTAATTTCTGAGGTACTATGACAAAATACCGAAGTAACACAATTTAAAATGAATTAAATGTTGGATCACTTTTAACAGATAACCGCCAAATATTGTAAGACTTAACCTGAAATTTGGACTTGCCAGCTTCTATGTACTCTTCTTAATGAGTTAATTTCGGAATTTCCACACGTATATTCGTGGTGAATTATTTGAACACAAATCGATTACAATATTGTGACTAGATCAGCGGACAATTGAAATTGATGCAAGCCAACGAGTGACATTAATTTAAAGTATAATTGTATCTAATTATATCCCAGGCTAAATTTTAAAAAGTGCGAGCATTTTATACTTCACACATTCTTTTAAGGAATTATTCCACAAAACGCATATTTAGTCTCGTTGCAGATCAAATAAGCAGTGTTAATATTTGTAGCTGAGTGCATCAGTACATTGTTCAGTAGTTGCATCAAGCCCATGCCCTAATTTGTAATCTATCTTCACATGCAGCAACTGCCCTGGCAATAAATTAAACTTTCACGTTCTGAGCGAATCAAGGGCCCTCAGCTGTAATTTTATTTAGTTCTGGTAACAAAATAGAGACCAATAAACAAGCGGACACGTGTAGCATTTCATGTTCAAGTCTCCGCAAAATATGGGATTAGAAATCGCTGCTTCTGTGTACGAACGTCAGCAGAGATCCCAGCAAAACTTTGCTCTGATGCCCAACTAGGCGCCGCCCAAATCACACCCGTCCTGCATGGCTGGACGGCAGGTGGCGCTACCAACTCTGCGCGACCGAACAAGGCCTTATAGCGAGCGCTGCGCATCTAGTGGCGGTAGCCTTAGCTTACTAGTTACTACCACTTCCTATAAAATGTTTTGAACGTTTCAAAAAACGTTTTACTTCTTTAAATAAATAATTTAATTAGGAGCTACCGAAATAATCCACTTTAGCGTTTCGTGAAGTACGGACTGGAATTTCCGTAAAATTCGTTCACATTATTATGCGATCTAATTTGAATGATGCATTCCAAGTAAGCCATATTTTGACGTATACGAAAACGCAAACCTTTAATCAGGTTAAATTTGTCTTAGTCTCTTTCCGTGAACTTCTTCCCACTGCGAACGTACAAGAGCAATACACGCAGTAGGTCTATAAGCAACGACATAAAATGTATTGCTATTCAATAATATAATGAAACGGTTAATTGGAATTGAGCAGAAAAATTGTTATTGAGTATTGTCAGTAACTAATTAAGCATCCGCAGGAGAATGCACAATAATAATGATTGAAATTTCGATCCAATGTACTTGCAGTTCAGCCTCTGGATCTTCTTCGATAGGTTCAGAGTATCTCTGAATTAAAGATAGCGTTTACAAATTATTTAAATTTTTTGACTGAAAAATATCAATTAGTGGACACTGAGAAATATTCGTTCATTTACCTCAGAGTACAACAACCATAATTCCTCAGAGGGATACCCATGAACAATCCAAATGTGTTGAGCGTTTTTGGTGCTCTTGAGTGATTGGAATAAGTCACAACAGAGCGCTATAAAATTAGTATGCTTCGGTGACAATGGCCATGTTGTATTGATTGGATGCGCCTCGGTCGTGAATCATCCTAGCTACCACTTACTTGCAACAACAATTGTACTATTCGTTGGACGTAACGCAGAGCTCAGGAGCAAATACAGTGTGCGACAATACAATCTCAAATTTGGAAAAAGTAAGATCCATTAAATATGTTTACATCCTCCAAAGAAAACAAGTATCATGCTTACAATATTTTAAATTGAGTAAAACTTGTAAGATAAATTTGTGCACTAACCTTTAGTATGCAGTTCCCGACAGGCTCTGACTCTTGCACAGACACGTTGTAGAAACTCTGATCGAATATAGGTTCGTTGTCGTTCACGTCTCTAATTGTCACTCTGACGGTAGCAGACGAGGATTGGGCCGGTGATCCTGAATCAGTCGCTATGACCGTTATTTGAGGGACAGGTTCAGTCTCACAGTCCACATGACTGCGAGTCGTTATCAACCCAGTCCGAGAATCGATTTGAAACCAATCTGAATGAGTCTCGGGGGTGTTACGGATTGAATACGTTATGGCAGAGTTATTGCCCTCGTCTCGATCCGATGCGGAGAGTTGGAATACTGAGGTTCCAGGGTCTGCCACTTCCAAAACGTATGCTGAGTAAACAGTCTGGTCGAATTCAGGTGCGTTGTCGTTGAGGTCGGTCACTTGCAGGTCGAACTGACGCGACGCGTGAAGAGGAGGGTTGCCCTGGTCGGTTGCACTCACGACTAAGCTGTAATTTGGTTTAAGTTCGCGGTCTAGAGGGCGAGAAACAATCATGAGATAAATGATATTGTCGTGCGTCGTGAGACCAAAGTGACCTTCACCACCTTCTAATGTCACGTTCACATTTGGGTATTCTTCTTTGGAATCTGGATCATTCACTGATATTCGAGCGACAAATTCACCAGGCTGAGCATCCTCAGAGATCTTGGGAGTGGCATCATCAGAGAGAAATATCAAATTTATAGTTGGTTGGTTATCATTGACGTCGATCACTCTAATAGACACGAACGCACTTGTTTCCAGAGGCTGTTCACCATTATCTCGTGCAACAACCACTAACTCGTGAACCTCCTTAGTTTCAAAATCCAAGGGTCGGTTCACCGAGATAACGCCTGTTTTTGGGTTGATTTGGAACATGTTTTCTCGGTCACTTTGTCGACGATTGATAGAGTAGGAAATGCGGCCATTCTCTCCAGCATCCGTGTCCGTAGCCAAAACTTCGAGCACTGATGTACCAATTGTAGCATTCTCAGGAACAGTTGCAAAATATCGGCTTTGTATGAAAATGGGTTGATTGTCATTCATGTCCTGAATGGTGATGTTTACAATCATTGATCCCTTGAGTGGTGGTGTACCGCCATCCCAGGCTTCTATCAACAAAGAATAATACTGTGTGGTCTCCCGATCCAAAAACCCATTAATTTGAAGGTCCAAAAAGAGAACTCCATTATGAAGCCTCTGAGACGAAAGCCTGAATTCGTTGTTAGTGTTTCCAGACACGATCGCGTAACGCTGGGTGTTGTATATTCCAGTGTCTCGGTCAATTGCCGCCTCCAGCGGCCTTTTTACGTCCCGAGCAGTGTTTTCGGGAAACTGAATATTCATAACCGATATGGGAAAAGTAGGAGCGTTATCGTTTTCATCCTGTACTCGCAGTAGCACTCGGATGTTTTCGACGTTCTCGCCGTGTTGAGGGAAGGCTATGAAAGAATAAGTATCTCGAGCCTCGTGGTCTAGCGTCCTCTTGGTTTTAATTTCTCCGGTACTTTCTTCAATATGCAAATCCAAGTCGACTTTGCTGTCCGACAAGGCAACTATGTTATAAGGAGGTTGGGGTGGCGATGGTTGCCCTGGATTCGCGGAACCAATCATGCCAATGCTCGTTCCGATAGCTGCACTCTCTGACACTTGAAATTCCCTGACATACTCACTGCGACTGACTGGCAACAAACTAATCAACAACAAATGTATTAACGTCATATATATTTGAGTTCTATGAGAGCCACGCCTCTCACTTGCATTTTTCACTGAGCATTTATCAAATTTGTGACGAAACCGTTCATTCAGGCCGCTCCGCTTCTGACTTTTCCGGTAACTTGAGGTCCGTTCCGGCGGTTCAGATGCCGTGACTGGAGGAGTCCCAGAGACCGAGGCTCCTGCCACTGCGCAGCAGCGGTCACACATTTTCACTATTATTGTAATATCGAAGGCAGTGGTCGCGCATCCTAGGTATAGCTGATTTCTGTATTATTTACGAGACTAAATATCAAATTTTTTACAGTCTTAGCTAGCATAGTCAATTCGTTCCATTAATACGTTAAATTAGATTTTCGTCAGGAATATTGTAATTCAAATTATCAATTCAAATTCACTTTTTAAATTTACACGTGCATAGTGGAGTGATTTGCTTTAATAGTGATGAAAATAATAGTGATGAGAAATTGCAACTGATAATTCCGTGGTTATGTACACTAATCAACGACAGTTACACAACTTCCACACCTTAACTAGTGACTTCAGTCTGATGACTTCAGTCGCACTGATGAATAATGTACTGACAAATATTGAAACTAGATGAATATATGCCTTATTTGTTTTTCATTTCACTGCAGCTTAACATTTAATGAAGTTTAAAAAATTGATACAGTAGTTGCGGTGAAATTGACTTGACCAGCCGATTTTTCGAAGAAGGTCGGTCAGCTCGCGGGCGCCCCGAACACCATCTGAAAGATAGACGGAATAATTTATTCGCGATTCATGCCAAATATTAGAGCAAAAATATGCATTCAATGATGAAAACATCAAAAATGATCCAATAACATTTATTTTATGATAATCGAGGATACATGAAATCCCGTTCAACGATCCATCAAACTATACACACAAATTATTACTGGATGAAATTGTGCCATTCACTACAACTCTTGACGCAAACGCTGATCAATGGAAATACTTTCCTATCTGAAGTGTGGAAATTATGCATGCCGATGCCGCCACCTTGAGGACTCAAACTTTTTAATCTCAGGAATCAAGAGCAAACTGGGGGTTTCGCGCACACAAAACCAAGCCTAGCGAAACTCCAAATCATCTGAGCAAACATGAGCCGCATTCACCTCAGCTTCTTTGCACCCGATAGAAGTCCTTGCTTTCCAACGTATAAACGTCTGTCGCTCTGAGTGTAAAATTTCAATAGTTTGATGAAAAATCAAAATTATATTTGATATTAGATAATCATATCATAAAAGCAAAAATGTTCTAAAAAAGTACACACACAGTGCTAAAAAGATCAAACAACATGCAGAAGCAAAGGGTCTAAGCCACAGTTATTAATCAGTATGTAAACTCTGCAACTGGTTACGAATATCCTATAGAAAGCATGTTCTGTAAATATTATTTAAAAGAATTTAACAAGTGCATGTAGGAGATGTCAGGCAGTCTTCCGTCAGACTTAGAAGTCTGTATTTACTTCGGGGTTCTTCAGTGAGCGATCGAAGTCGAAAAATGAGAAATGCGAATCAATGTCTTGAGTGGCAATGACAAATTCTTGAGACTTTGACGGCACCTTAAATTAGGACGCCTATTTTCCGTCTGCAAACATCATCAGAGTTTGAAATCTTTTGATATGCATGCAGAGAAACATTTTTTTAACTGTAAAAAATTAACACTGTAGCTAAAACGAGTATTTCTTGTCAGAATGAAATTTTTAGACTACGCTACATAGGGTAATATCAGCTTCGATTTAAATACACTGAACGGATATTCAACAACATTCCTCTCACAATAAATGACGTTAAACGTCCATGTGAATTCGAACCTCGCTTAATTTTTCAAAGTAAAAAGCACAGGTGCATGTTTTTCACTAGTACTCTCCTCATTTTACTTCAACTGAAGGTAACCTGAATATTTCAAGATTTTTCACAATTGGATAATGGTAGTTTCGATTATAAAAAAATAAGCTAATTAATGAGTTATCAAAAAGTAACGATTCAAAACTCATCGGAAATTAGTGAGAACATCTGTTAACATTTTGAAACGCCATTGTTTATGCGCGGAACGCATGTCTGCTTCCTATACATAATGCGCAGGAAAAAGAATCAGCCGAACAACTTCATCATCGCGGCAATGCCTCTACCACACCAGACCTCAGCCATGCATGAAGTTCCAATATGGTGTCGTAATTCAGAAATGCATTCACGACAATAAACGACGGTGTTTAGGTACCGTCGAAAGAAGGTAGCAAATTAGTCAGGCTGGAAGAGAAAAAGGGCGAGGGAGACAGGGAAGCGGGCATTGCTGTCAAGTCAGCGGGAGTCTGTCATGACCTTGCCGTGGTGTGACCGCCTTTAAAAAGTCTGCAAGGGGTTCTGTACTACAACATGATACTGATCAAACTGCGCGCCCAACATAATTGCCGGCGTATGCTGGGAAGCGATGGAGACTTCCATCTTTGTGGTGTCAAAAATATGCAGTGCCGCTCTCGCGAAGTTGGCGCACACACTTGCATGCTGGCTGCATGTTTCCTGGTAACATTTTCATTAATTTATTACCGGCAAGAAAAATTTGACATGCAACCGTACTTGCTTTGGAGGAAAGAGACTACGGAACAAGTCAGTGGATATGGAAATCAGCACATTGACGATGAGCAAATACTTTTTAAAAGCATCATAGGTCAAAGAAGGCATGCAGCAAACAAAGCTACAGAATAATACGGAGTTGGCTCTACAAATCTTGACATTGCCAGAGTGCTTCTATATCTTTGCGATGAATCTGCCTAGTGATGTTAAGCTTCAAGTTCATTCACGGAATTGAGCAACAAATGCCTGGAAATTCCAACATCCTGAAGTTGAGCGACAACTATCAACGTGATGCGAAATTTTTACTTTAAGACAATTTTATCACGTTTTATTAATACATCATTGTTCAACGCTATATACATTCATATTACTGTTTCGTTCAAACATGTTTTTGAGGCTTAAAAACACGGCACCCTCTCCTAACAAAGTTCATGAAACCATTACACCGACAAAATGACAAGCAAGATCTTAACGTAATTTGGAGCCTTTCAACTCTACACCGTCATGAAATATTTACGAGTTTGGAGATTTAAAATTGTCGGTTCTGTCTGGCATACAAACCCTTTAAACTGAGAACGAAATCCCTCAAAATGATATTAGCCTACTTCTATCTAAAAATATACAGTACCGGTAGTAGATAAGAGAAGTCAATATAATTTTTTGCATTTTTTTCAATATAATCCATTATTTTACTCTAATAGCCTAATTGCTGACTTTCTGTCCAAATTCGTGAATAACTTTCGAATATACAGCGAATTATGCGCAAAATAATACCATCAGCTTTAATGAATTTTATAGACAGAATAGATACTTATAATAGATGCATAATTTCAAGGTGAAATTTTTTGTTATGGTTCGAGAGACTTCAACGCAGCTCAAGTATTGATCCGTTAAGCGACTTGGTAGCTCCACGACATGAATCACTGAAGCTCACATGAATGTTACAATAATGAGTTAACTGTATATTTGAGGAAAATAAATTGCTCAAAAAAATGAGTTATACGAATAGAAATGTTATTTGACTGGAATTTTAAATAAAATATTCGCCCTGCATTTGAAAAGTCAGTAAAGGCAGAGGAGTGTTACGTTGGTGGCGGTTTCGATTGGGTCCCTGCGGCCGTAATGAAATTCTGAACAAGTCAGTATATCAAAATATTTTAAAATAATGGACACACTTTTGTGAAGATATTAATGAACAGTTGTCTTTCCTTCCATCAGCAGAGAAGTGGGCTGTCAATTTGTCTTAAAACTTTTGTTATTAAATCACATGAATTACAAAAGTGACCAATCCTATTAATGCGGTAATAATTAGAGCCAATCTTTGCCAAATGTTTGCATTTATTAGAAATTTTTCTCTACAATTTTTTCTTAAAATAATAGTACTTATATTTTGCAGACCGTTTCAAAACTTCTATCCCTGCTCTTCTAATTCTGTCCTATATATGAAGAAGTAATTAATTTTTTATGGACGAAATGACTGATAAAGATTATTTCAATCTAATTGGTTTCATTCTATTCATAAGGACGTAAAATTAAAATCTGATATAAATGTGTTTGCACAGGTGCATCACATTTTTTCTTGTCTGGTGCTTCCCAAGTGAACTTAAGAACTTTTTGTCGATATAACAATATACGACAGATAAAATAAATCTCGCGAGTGAAATTTTCATCTCATTTACTTCGGTACAGGAACGTAGTTTAAAACCCTATCTGTTATTTCTAATAATAAACCATGCAAACAAGTACACGGCTACTACCATAATAGCTTTACTGTGTTGCAAGAATTTGAGACATAATAAGGGTTAGCAACACTTCAAACATTAGTCCGACCGACACAGAAAGACTACCGAGACAAAATACCGTCAAAGGTTTTACCGCGATGGTCCAACACACGGCGTGACCGAAGGCGTTTCGTTGACCACCTCAATACACCCGTACGACCACAGCCAAAGATCTCAAGGTATTTATGAGAATACTTGACCGCAATCGCTCCCTTGACGTGAAACCCTAATCCCATCGCCGCTATCTTTGCAGCTAAAAAAAATCCACGGTGATAGTTTGAGCTGCAGTTAACATTGAAGATAATAAGTAGTGAACGTATCATCAGCGTGTCAGATCATAGTGAACGCTCATGAGCTTTAGCAAAAAAATATCGTTGAAAAATGTAAAGATATAATCTATCGTTGCGGAGCTAAAAAATAATCTTGGACACCAGGTACGATTAGACTCGACTGTGAACGAATAAAATTTATTGATGTCTCAAAGAGTATCAGGCACCGTTATTCTTTAAATAATATATTTCTGCTTACATGTTTTTCAGCGATGACAGCATAATATACCTACTTCACCGCCCATTTATTAATTTTACAGAGGCAGATCATAGTGCCTTCCATTTATTATAATATATTTATTCTCATTCTGAAGAAGTAGGCTATAGCTAATCCAGTGAGAAATGTATTCGTTTTAAACTATAATATTCATCCCAAGATATCACGGATGGAAATGAATTTTAGGCAAAGGTACTAATTAGAGGCTTTAGGTGATTAATGTTTTGCAAAAACTTCTGCACGCCTCAAATTCAAATACACTGTCCATAAAAACCATTTACTTTTGTTCACTACAGTGATAGTGTTCGACACATGTGAAAGAAAAACTCCATCAGGATAAATAAATAAAAACTATTATTAACGAACATTCAAAAAGAAAACCTAAAGTCTACTTCTGATATGAATTAAGATAAAAAGAGAGAAGAAATACAAAAACAGGATCGCCAACAGTTTCACGACTTTTCATTACAGATAAGTTTGTCCACCTTAATTCATTTGTTCATGAACAGAATATACGAGATACATTGTAAAATCATATCCCATCCAATAACCTCTATATTCGGAGTAAGAGCTGTAAATTTTCTATATAATATTAAAATAGGCCTAATTGAATTAATTATATTTACGACTCCACCTCTAATATAACTTGAGATGAATTACATTATTACAGACGTGATACGACAGAACCCTTGACTCATCAAGCAGCCATGAATGCACTTAACAATGATAACAGTTATTAAAATACAAATACAATTGCAATTTGTTCTATTCTGTTTTTGTGTTTGCAATTACCAAGAAAACCGAAAACGCATCCAATGAGTCTTCGTCTAAAGTGCCATTCTAGCCCTGCGTTCAATTCGGTAATTGAAAGATGTTTAATTAAAAATATAGTATGGAGCAAATTGTCGGAACCAACAAATGCAAACTGAAATTAGGCTAATTCAGCGAAATTTAAAATTTAACCGAAACGCACATGAAGTTCATACACGAATACATGCCTTTACCATGAACTATAAGAAACACCTCGTAACTAGCAAAGCTTCGTATCCAACCAAAATGTTCAAGATGAGCAAAAATAAATGTAATTCGAGTCGAACAAGCACGTTCAGGCACCGAGTAGACGGCTCGCTCAGCAACATTGAAATTGGTTATCCATTCCATGTGACTAAACTCATTAATGACCAGACAAGGTACGCACGTAAGATCCGGGCACGCAATTTACTTATTTTCAACAGAGATTTTAAAAGGCGGGAGGTGCGCGCGATGTGATAGAGGAGAGGAGCGAGAGAAATAGTGAATATAAAGGCTATTTTCTGTGGTGGTGCCCGCAGGCGCTGACGCGGGTCGACTGCCTTCTTCTCTTCTCCAAAGCCTTTTTCTCCTCGACGGTCCGTCGCCCGACATCCATCCCGAGCAAGGACCCAAAAACGTAATTTCCGTTAAGAAACACAAGGAACCCTTAGTCAACCAGCGCGTACGATAGCCAACATCTTTCAACAATCACCAAAAATATCCAAACAAAAAAATCCAAATACCAAACTGTTATTTTTTGTGGCACAAAACTTGACTCAGGCAAGTTCATCTCCCACTGAAGTGAGATAAAAATTATCTCAACATAATTATAACTTACCTCTAAATTCTTAGTAAGCATCATTACACCCAGGAATTATCACAGTAACATCCTAAGCACATATATTATGAGCTAAAATTCACTGAAATTAGATGGTTTGGCACTTTGAAGGCAGGTTTTGCACAGCACTCGCGACACCGCACCTCCACCCACAGCGGCTCACAGAAAGCGACTAACCGCAATGAAGTTGCACACGACGCACGCATCTCGCGCAGCAACCAGACAACTCGAGACGAAGCAGAGACTGGATGAATAAAACGGAGTGAAAAATGGATTTGGAAGGAGGGCGGAGTAGATAAAATGAAGAAGACTGACAACAGAGGTCAAAGAACAGGAATACAAAAGGTATTCGTGATTGACGGAGTAAACCGTCTTAGGTGTCATCAATTGATTTCTGTTTCATGCTGAAAACACATACCCAATCAAAATGCAGTAATGAGAGTAATGATCTAAAAAGTGTCATATTAGGTAATCTTCATATTAGAATAATTTTGTGAAACTAGTAAGCATTTAGGAAAGTAATGGGAGATGGAGGGTTTTTCTGTAGGAAATCTCCTTCATTCAAGTATTTGGTGCAAAATTGGCAGCTGGTTGAAACTATTATCCGATAGATAAAAATAGTGTTCATCTAGTCACTAGTGTAAATTCGAAGTGGACGAATACCTAATTTTGCATTTATTAGTAGCTTTGGCCATAAGTAAGGTATGTCTGTAAAAACAAATAGATGAATAAAACTGTATAAGCTGAAATAAATCGTTGTTTGAAGGAGATCTGAAGGTTAGGAGTGATATAAACTCAAGTACTCGAAGAAACAAATTAAAAAATGCCAGGTCTGCACAGGTTGCATAAATAAATACTTTGTAATAAATCCAATCATGAATGACGTGTGGGTTCGCCTCACTGGTTGAATTGAATTGAACGTCACCTTCCCATACTTAAAATAACAGGTGGGTATGTCATCACATCTTCAAGGATATTACAGGAACTATTTTTTTGGACCTAACTGTTAGAGGTAATATGGGAGATAACTCAGATAATTGATGAGAGTTTGCGGAATCTTGAATGGTTAGATTATTATTCAAGAATATTTTTATGAGTCATTTCAGTGTATCAATGTATTACAATATTACAGTGTATTACAATATATATACTTTTATAGCAGAACTGAGCCGCAGTTCATGAAGCGAGAGCAACAATTTCATTCACAAAACTAATTGTAACATGTTAAGTTCAACTCGTGGTTTGTTTACGTGGCCTTGCCACTTCCATCTCCGGATCTGCAATCAGCAACTTAGTTAAAATTCCTGATTGCTTTTTCTGTGGATGTTTGGAAGGGAAGTTTACCTTTAGATGCACGACACTTTTTGGACACAACAAGGAAACCTACACCACTTGGATCAGTAATATGGAAAAGGCACAATAATTGCCTTACCTACGGTAACGTATCGTATAGCTACATGATATAATATGCATTAAAGTTTGAAATGCCTTTTTCATTTTAGCTCATAAGATGATCGTAATATTTGTAAGCTTATCAGAACATTTTCTAAACTGTCCAATTTGATTAAACATTAAGAGGCTATCTAACCTAAAAAACTTCTGCATGCAGTAACTGACCGATCTTTTTGGAACTTCATCCACTAATGTGAAACCTTAATACTTTCTACCACATTTTATTGCTATGAATTTTCTTATAAAATAAACGAAAACGTGGAATGTAAAGAAATTGGAAAAAGGGAACTTTTCAAAATATATTTCTATTTTTCATTCACGAGAGACAACATCGAGAAACGTATCATGCGATTTTTAGAGTTTATAACTGGGGACTCGAGAATTTTTTTCTAATTTCGGTTTTTTAGAGAACTTTTCCATTTGCAACCCCATTCCTCTGAATTTTCCTCAGTTTTTACAATACACAATCCAAGCAATAAATAAATCAGAAGAAAGGCTTCCATAGAGTAGCTAGATATTCGATTTGCAGATCGAAAGATTTGCCTCTCTATGTTGTAGATCAAAAATGAAAGGTGAGGATAACTTTTTTATAATGGCGCAAACTGTGGAAGTTTCAATTTTTCCGGAGAGGCATACAACTGAATCGGGTAAAAAAATAAATGAATGCAAAATATTGCTTGGTTCTTCATCTCTTGCTTCCCAAAGCCAATTGCTCTCATTGAGGGTACCAAGCTCCGCATGATTTATTGTTGTTTAGTTTAAGGCCAATAATAATCTATGAATATAATTTTTTAATATATAAATCTCTTTACCGATTGTAAGGAAGTATTTACTTTATACAAATTAGAAACTGCCTCATGCACAAACTGAAGCACGCGCATGCATACGGTTTGCTACGTTATAAGCGTATTTTTCAAAGCTAGGGAATGCAACAAAGCGAAAATGTTTATATATTTTTGGGGTAAGTACCCTTGCCTTAAGAAATTATATATTAGCTTCCCAATTTTACTAGAATGTAGGAGAAAATCTCAATCCACATTGTTGATAAAAAAATTGAGCAATTATATAAGGTAATAAGGAAATTTATCTGCGTCATTATTATTGCGATAACTTAAAAATTTCATTAGTATCAAGATCTTGCTTCGCTTAAGTAACTCCATTTTAATATGTAATTCTTCATGTTTTATCAATTTGGCCAGGCCAGTTTTGCGGTCATTAAAGTAATCAATGTCTCATGAAAAATGCAAAACCTTGCTTCATTGACGACACATTTCAATTCAATTTCGTCAGCGAGCTGGTCGGACTGAAGCATATTAATCAGAACCAAGTAATATTTTGAAAATTAAATTCTAAATAATTCGCTAAGAGGAACGCCCCCAACTTCTGAATCCAAATGAAAGCTTATATGGAAGGGTCGATTTTACTAGCTCCTCGGTGTGCGAATTATCTGATTTCACTAAGTTCACATCTAATCTTCTCACTTGTCATGAATTGTAATGTAGCGTTGCATCTTGTATCCACAGCATGCACTACATAACTAACCGCACCTAGACTCTAAGTATTGCGAGCCATTTTTGCATTGGTAGTCTTGACGCAACCAACGCTCTATGCGCGAGCCGCTTCCAGCTGAAAACAGCTCTGTTCTATCTAGACTAGAGGGACCAGCTTAGAATTATGGTCCTGCTGCCAGCTGCAATTATCTACCATCAAAAAATTGTTTGTAGAAGAATCGTAACGTGACTGACTGAAGTGATATTCAATCTCCGCGTGGACAATGGGTTGAAGAGCTTTCAGAGACCTGCAAGGACTGATTGATCAGACTTGCAGGTATTAGAACTTAGTCCGGAAAATGCTTCCGTGACTCACAGCATGTCATACACATCGGTTAATTGTCTTAGCTTTTTATAATTAAATAACTGAAAAGCATGCTCAATTTGAGTGCCATTGGTCAGCTTTAAGATGAAAACTTACGCATCAAATAATTGTCTGATAGAATTATTTATGGTTTGTATTTGTGTTTAATATACCTCAATTCAAAAAAATTCGAAAAAAGAAAAAGTAATCTGTATCTCCATTATTAAACTCTTCGAGGCGGCAGGAGTCTCATGTTATAGCGCAGCTGAAGCCATGAAGGCTAATTTGTCGGCCTCTGTCGACATCTCTTTTGCAATGTTGAACTAGGAGGAGACGATTGCTGCGAGTAGTGCTTAGTTTGGGCGGGCTGCCGTGACCGCGGTGCTATAAACTCTACAACATAACGACGAACTCGTACGACACTTGCCTTCTAAACGCCTCTTTCCGAGCTCAGTGAGCACAAATATGTCCGGCTACGGTCACTCTCTCATCGTAATGCAATGATTCAGAAATTTCTTTATCGACCATGGAGAACTTGAGCAATTCAAGTACATCGAAAAATAGCTGCAAATCGAAACGATAATATGGGGCACATAAAATTAAACGCACCAATAATTGACAGATTTATATCTACTATTATCATTCGATTGGTGATTATAATTCCAGTCCGTTAGATTCATGTCAAGAAGAATAACCTAAGCACGTTTATTTACTCAGAAGTGAGCGGTCTTCGATTTTAACGTTGAAAACTAAAGACAAATTATGCACGTGAAGAAATTAATTACTTTGATATTATTCGATAATTTGCTTACTCATGGCGTTGAATTTTGTTTGAAGTAAACACAAACCAAAACAAAAAAAATTACACGTCTATTGAGGTTAGGAAATAAAGTGACTTCTATCAAAGAGCTTCAATATATTAATCTTAATTAAATGTTTGTACAACTTTTTTCATTTATAATGTTAAAGGAATGAATAATCGTCCAACGCGCAATCGCATAATGAGCAAAACTATATGTATAGCTAAATAGTATAGCTAGCAGAGTAACCCAGCGTCCCTTACGAGGTTATGTTCGTTATAGTAGCAGGTAAGCCAGGTTAGCAAGGAAAACATAAAATAAGAAAGTTTCTAAAACACTAGAACGCTTGCAACGGAGTCGAGGGAAGCTTCAAACTAACGTGATAACAAATTTCCTAAGATGAGATCCTTCAGATCTTCTTTGTAAGATTACTTACAGTATTAGCGCTGGAGTAGGTAAATATCATTGATTACACTTCCAGCCTGCATAAATATTTCTTGACAATGATTAAAATGGAGAATTATATAGGCACAGTTGAGTAAATTATGAATTTACGGGCTTATAGCCATCATTTGCTGAAAATGGTCAATGTGCATGAAATTTCACAACTTTTAATTGAATAATTAAATTTCTTTTCTAAAATTGTAACTAAAATGCAATGAGACTCATTTTTTAATGAAAAATATTTGAAAACAATTTATATTTAATTGTTCTGAACCATATGATAGATACATCAATTTCTGACAAGTTTGAGAGCTATCATACCTCCACAATATTTAGTTTCAGTTAATTTTACGTTGCAATTATGGACGTACCGTATAATTCGCTTGCATAAATTCTATCGATTTTATTCATCATATTGAGGTCACTCGATCGTAAAATAAAAAATTTATTCATAACTTTTTTTACGCGGTATATCACAAAATTTAATTTTCGTTTCTCTTTTTGTGATAGGGGCAGCTGTAAGTTGTCTTACCCTGGTCATCATAATGAGAATGTTTCTAATCTCATTCGAAATACATGGCATGATAGAGTCTTCCTCTCTAAAATCTGCATTAAATTAGGGTTATGGAAAACTAAGTCTCCCGCTGATATCTCCCTCAAATATCCATGATATATAGAAGCAGTACAATTTCGAAAAAATTGCCCGTAGATTCCTAATTATTATTCGTGCTGGATCTCATTTATTTATTACACAAATTTAATTTTGGACGAGTTTTTCCTCAATTAGAAATTTGTGTGTCAATTGTTGGTTCTACAGAGAGAGCCGAAACTGAAGCTAATTTTTTTCCGTTTCTACCGTACTTTTTTAATGTCATTATCAAACAACTCCGTCGACGCCAATTATTGAAATGTTTTAGTAAGTTATGTGCGGGTTATTCATATTTGAAAGAGTTATTCACTATTGTATTTAGAATGCACTGATACATGCATGTATATTTAAGTATGAAACATACGGAAAAGAGGCATTTTTCTGTCGAATTCAGAGAAATTCTGTGTGAAGTATCCAGAATTAATATCAGGTAGTTATAAATAAAATAATTATTCGAATAACATTTTTTGCTCCTTTATACAAAACTCTTGAAAGTTTAAAGTACGTTTATCTGGAAATCTAGCTTTAAAGACATATTCGAAGGGTTCCACATTTCTATCGGTCGAATTCCAAATGGTCTACAGGTAATGCTTCTGAAAATAAGTTTAAGGTCCAATTGCCTATACGGAAGCGAGGTTTCGGGGTCTGGTTGGACGTAGAAATATAGCGACAGGGTGACGAATAAGGATGGCATACACAAATTTTAATTAATTATCGTCAGGATTAGCGCAGCTTGAATAAATAACAAATAAAAGATTACACGCGTATGTAATTAGCCATAACTACTATCTAAAAAACTACCGATCTACCAACCTGAGATGCCCATGCAGAGCATCAGGTTGCCATGCTCAACAACATCAGGTCTACAATGCACAGATCGAGTGACGAAAACTTTTTTGCAGGAAGAAATTTTTTTAGAAATTAGCGGAAAGCACTTTGAACGGTGTGAAGGTGTACGGGAATAAGAAGTAGAATGGTAAAAGGTTTTACTGCTTTACTTGAGATTGAATAGTAGCAATTATCGCGGTTACATTATTGAAATACCGCACTCTTGAATTTTATGAAATGAGCTAGTTTAATTAAACTTGACCTGCGTCAATATGCTTAATTTTGTAATGATGAAATTAACATGCCGACCTCGAAAAGTTAAACCTTAATTAAAACCTAACTTTTCGTAGATGTGTAATTGAATTTAACCATGAAATAAAATAAACAAACGAAATTCTAACGGCAGTAATTCAAATAAAAATATAGAAAAAGGCTTTAAAGCATAAGATAAGATATGCCGAAACGTTGGTTGGTGCACAGAGCAGTTGGTGACGCTCTGCTAGGTAATAGTAATCTCGGATGTAACATGGCGATTGCAGCTCGAAAAATCAATAAAATATTTCACAATTATATAGCAAAGGTTTAATATTACAATTATGCGCAAGGGCGGATACTCTTGCTAGGTTCTAACTTTTAGCAACTATGACTGGATCCCACCAACCCTAGCTTATTGAGCCGAGCTGTAAGCGCACACTTTAGACACTATACTTTTTTCCTCTTATGAAATCAGTACAAAAATAACCTAGAGTCTACATACAATTTGAAGGTGAGGGATGATGAATTTCTCATCTATTTAATTGAGCTACCTCAAATGTTGTATCGTCGAAAAAATTCATTGCTGGAGCAGTTTCGCAGTTTTTCACGCCGTCTGACGACAGCTTGACAATTGACTTCTCGATTATGCAAAGAAACAGCTCGAACCTCTCTAGCAAATGAACTAACACTTGCAAGTAGACATTACAAAATTTATACTTTTCTATTAACTTAAATTTATCCATTTATTGAACTAAAAGGTTCATTTTTCTAGAGCGTGAATTTGCAGTTGAACCTCGATTATGATAAATAAAAAAATATAAAAATAGCGGTTTCAGCGTTTATTAGGCCGTGGGCCTGTCGCCGATTCTTAACATCGCAGAACATTCACCGCATTTTGCGGTCTCTAACTCGCAACTCGCTGCTACAATTCTGCTGTGCTTAACCGCCCGGCCTCCTTGCCGATTCTGACCAGAAACTGGCGCACAGAGCTGGGATCGAACCCGCGCCTCCCTGCGCCAGTATCTTGGTACTCTGAACTTTAACCACTGGGCCACCCTGCCCAGTGGTTAAATGATGATGAGCTCAAGTTGATCAATTTTGATTACTAGAATTTTTTATTGATTACTAGAATTTTGAAACAAGAACCAACATCAGGGGCCACGGCTATAAACTAAAAAAACTGCGTTGTAACACATCCATGCAACAACATTTCTTCTCGCTTCGAGTCACCGACATGTGGAACAGCCTCCCTGATAGCATCGTTGACGCTCCGAGTCAACGATGCTATCTTCAAGTCTTCAACGATGCTATCTTCCGAGTCTTCAACATCTTCAAAAACAGACTAGACGAAGCTATGCAGATGCTTATGTTCAGTCTTAAAATGCCTAACAAATTACGGACCAGGCAATAAGTCCAACAGCTATCTCAATCAATCGTCAGCTATGGAAAGATCGGGTTCCAAAGGCCGGATCCCTTGTGAATCAAGTCACGAAAAGTTCAAGAATCGGCAACAGGCCATGGGCCTATGTCTTCAACGCCGACACTTCTATTCTAACTTCATGTGGCACGCGGGCTGTAGTCTGCTCTAGCACGTCTAAAATAGGACCATGGTAGGCATCAGATCGGCAGAAAATTGCTTGTACCTAACTAACTTTCCGAGTACAAGATGGACCATGTGAATGATCATCAGAACACTTTAATTTAAGGCGTTTTTAACTTAAAAAATGAAGATTAGAAAGTTTCTATGAAGCATCAAAGAGTTTAACTCTATTTAACGAGATTACATTTCATGTGTGTAGCACTCCTGCTTTGTTCTATTTATTTGACAGTTATAAGTTTATCACAGAATGGTTTTTAGTTGGAAGGAATGTTGTTTACTACTCTTTGAACTTATAATTTCTAAATTTGGCTGCGTACATATGATCATGTCATTGATTGATGCAGATGAGCTTACGGTGCAGTCAGGTGTAAAAAAAAATTATTTAGGAAGCATCAATGTAGCAAGTTCATGTCTCTGAAAGTCGTAATAAAAGTGTTAAATGAAAACATGTTCAATGAAGTTCGACCTTAGATGCTTGATAACCAAAATAAAAAGTTTGCAGTGAACATTTCGACGTAATTTCACTTTTGACATCATGACATGGAGCTGAAATAACGAAACTATCGCGAGAAATGAAATTTTACATAGTTTTCTATTTGAAACAAATTGAAGAAAACTTTGCGAATGCCAGAATTAAATGGAGTAACTAATATAAATTGAAACCACAACTGCTCAACTGCCAGGCCAAGTTTCAGTTCTAATTTAATAGCTGACACCCCGCCTTGAAATAATAATAAAAACGAAAAAGTCATGGATATAGTTTATTTAAACACAGTTGGTTATCATATTTACATGTATTTATTTCTATCAAAATTTCTGTATTCCATGCTTCTTATAACTTGAAAATGATTGTTGTCACATTCGAAACGTCGTTAATAAATTAAAATTACTTCCTTACGCCTGCAAAAAATTAAAATTCTCTGATCGAAAACTACCCGTGTTTAAACAAGTTTATTCTACCATCAAATTCTAACGTATATAGTTTATTTATATGCGTTATTTACGGAGGAGCATCGGATAAATAAAATAAAAAAAAAATCATCGGAAATTATGAGCCTAAGCATGCAGCAATCATTTATTCGACAGAATAATAACGGTAGATAAACTTCCTGTACAAAATCTTCAGGTCATAGGTGAGATGCATATTGCACACTAAGCAATTAGAAAATCACGAAAAAACTGAAATTATAACAATTTTTACCGAGATCGGATGGCAACGATTTCAAACAGCTTTTAGACGACTTATTTGTTTTACATATTTCTAGTAAGAGACCAGTTCGCACAATCGTACTTCTCCCACTAAGTGTTTTGTAAATTATATCACATTGAAGATGCAATCATTGAACTTTTTTCAAAGACGGATGATAATTGCTTGCAATTCTGCACATTGTAAATTAAACGAAATCCTGAAATTGTATTCAATTTTTGATCGGTTGTATAAGGTAGATAAATAATCATATCTGTATTATCTCAACAGTTTTGTTCTGTACCTGGCAGGTATTTTTTGCTATTACGTCAAGGCAGTCTAATTCTAACTCGAGAGAAATATTTTGGACACTTTCACGCAATATGTGTGATTGTTTCTATGAAGAGTTATCGTTTGATACAGCAGATAATTGAGGAAATAACGAAGTAATTAACAAAATAACAATGATGTTAATTCGAACATATTGGTATTTAATTCATTTCAAATTCAATTCGATACCCCTGGTTGCATTAAATAAAAAGGAAATTTCCTTTGAACGCCCATGTTTTCACTAACATGATCCTTTCGAAGGCAAAATTCAAGAAAAAAAATAAATATATATATTACTAATTCCTAATTTCGAGGCCTCAGGAATTTATCAAAAATAACACTGCAATGAGAGGAAAAAATTAGTTTGTGGATGGATTGATTGAAAAATGGATTTCTGCAGTACATGTAAAAGCGCGTGCATTAAAATGACGATGGCAGGTCCTGAGTTCCAGGAGCGGCTGATGGGATGCTAAACATTTTTTAGCGCATTTTCTCATTTATGGAAAAATGCACTATTGTGCTCGCCGACGCCGTGTCCGTCTGTCCGTCCGTGACCTCATGATTTCGTCGACGAGAAAATGCGCTCTCTGTCACACACTGCAGCGAGTACTGAGTTATATTTCTTGACAATGCATATATGTAAAAATTCCGTCGTTCAATATTACGAAATCGAATTCAACAGATGGTATCTTATTCATTGTTTAAAAAACATTCAAATGGTATTTAGTGCTGTACACAACTTGCCTATCAGACAGACGATTTTACGTAATCTCACATTAGATTAATATCTCGCCACAAGTGACGAGATATTAACTTCAATTCTGCATTACAGATAATAAATCAACGTATAGTTCCCAAGTGCATAAGGGCGGTCGTTCTTCTTCCTGCTTCGTTATCCTTCGAAGAACATCGCTCGGTCAAAAAGTATTTAAAGTGAGTGGAGTCAACGCTGGCATTAGGAACTAAAAAGAAATAAAATCCACAAATTCTCTTCAATTTATTTTCCAACGTAGAAATTATTAAACTGTCTGCCTCTTCATATAGGCCGCGGTGCCACACGAAACATAATCGAACATAAGAAATTCGGAACGAACAAGTCTGGAAATTTTCGGATGAGGAACAAAGCCACACAAGAAAGTTCCAGATAGAACTAGTTTACATCGAAAACTATTAATAACGTAAAAAGTAGCTGCAGAATTTACATTAAATAACGACGTGAACATAAGGAGGGAATCCAGTCATACGCAGTAAACACATGAAATTACTTACGACATACCCAGGAATATAACGTGCGTCAGGGAGCATGCGCTAACTCCTACTCACTAATCATAGATCCTTCATCTGGTATCAGTAAATCGTACTGATGAGCAAAGAGCAATGCTCACACCCTGCATCTCCCCTCTGCCACGCCGCAGCTACCAGACATAGGCTTCCTAAAGCTCATTTACAAGAATATATTTACACGATATGCTTGACACTCAAGATTAGCTCGTATCTCTAGCGCCAATATCCTACAAAAAGCTACTCGCAAGTAAAAATGTTCTTGTAAGAAAACTCTTGTATAAAATAAGTCTACGGCCTAAGTAGTATGCACATACGGAATGAATTATTTACAAGGAGCAACTCGACAAGCGACCCGAGTTCCTCAGTCTGAGATCTGACGAGTACTCATTCAAACAGCGCTTGTTGGAATAGCACTAACACAAGGTATCACGTTGCCCACGGGTGACTTCTTCATATCTGCTTCATTTATCAAAGTTTTCACCGGTATATAATAGCAGGCAACACTATTCTAAAAATCTGGTAAATTAATTATAATCCTCGAATACAGTTGCCTAATTATTTTTTACGTGTTCTCCTTCTATTATGGTGAAGTTGCCTAAATAAAGTTTTTGTTTGAAATTGTATCCTGAAGAAAATTGCCTTAAACTTTCTTTTCAATTCTTGACAGGAACGATTTGACTCCTAAATTTTGTCTAGCTTCTATGTCAGGTACACGGAAAAAATTCAGCTGTTCTCAATTGTTTCCCATTCGAAATCCACATCCCCGAGCAGCATTCACGCCCATATTTAACTCATTCATTGATACGAGAGCACACGTACACAAAATTAAACGCCGCATCGAGTGAGCTCGGTGGAACTCAGATTGATTTGGAATATTTCCAGCACTGCATCCAATCCTTAGAAATCATAGAAATTTTGAAGAACGTAGAAGAACGCTCTGTTGAAAATTTGTATCAAGAATAGTGTTCTTTCCTCACAATAACTACAAGAGTTGATATTTGTACAATCATAAAGAATCTTTCGGGCTTGCAGAGAACAGTTTAAAAATCTTCATTTGTAGTGTGTTTGTGACTTGTAGTGGCACAAACTTGAGAGTAGCCAGGTCTTCGGGAACCGTTGGAGGTTCAGCTCAAGAAAATGAAGTATCAAGATTTTCTAGATGAAACAACACAGCAAACATCCGGGTAAAATAAATACGAATACGCATGTGTTGTATAGTCTTGGTTGGTGCTCGAGAAAGCGCATAGGTTATTAAGAACTCGTGCATGTAATTTGTGACGAGCTTTAGACAACATATTATAGAGTAAAATAAAAGGTATTAGATAATGAGTATATTACACCATAGAAACATTTTCAACAGTAATAAGTGCACTTTAAAGCCTTAACGAATTGTCATATCACCCGAGACTCCCCATATACGTGGCTAATAGTTTACACGCGGGTTCTATGTGTCGTACCATTCAATGGGAAGTTATTATTGAGCTAAAACGCGAGTCTTGCTCAGTATGTGTTATTGAGGCTGCTGGTGAGTTGCTTGTTGTTGTGATGATTGTGGGTGTTGTTGGTGCTGTTGCATCTGAGGCTGTTGTTGTTGCTGCTGCTGTATGTGTGACATGATGTTCATGTTGTGAGGAGCTCCACCATGTTGCTGTGACAAGGCCTGAGGAGGCAGAGGCTGTGAGGGCTCAAACTGCAGCGGCACGAGGGGGTTGGCAGGAGGGGAAGACTGCAGGCCGGGCAGGTCGCCGTGCTGCTGAGCTGCCGCCAGAGGGGCGCGGTGTGGCCGCATGATGGCGTCCGCCTGAGGGCAGTGCTGTCGTGGCCCAGGCTCCGGCGTGTAGGTGAACGTCAAGTTCGTTGCGTAGATGATGCCGTCGTTGCGCACCAACGTTATGGGCACCTGCGGCACAAGTATACTTCAATAGTGGGCTAACATTGATCGAGATACATCAAGAATTAAACTGAACAATAATTTTAGGAACAAATACACGTAAATAAGACTTTTAGCTTGTGCTACGTCAATGAATAATCATAAGATCCGACACTACATCAAGAGCAATGACAGCTGCAAAGACACTCACGAGCGTGGGCTGTCTGACCCACTGCCAGCCTCTTCTGAAGGCGCTGATGTCAGGCACCACACACAACATCGACTCTTGACATCTGTACATCGTCTCCGCCTCCACGTCACCGAACCACACACGCAACATCGGCGTGAAGCTTTCCCCTGTCAGCTCCAACATCGCCACATCACCGCCGCCGTTCAACTGCAACGTTTAGGCATGGCGTCAAGACACTTCAATACATAAACTATGGGCATGACATTAAGACACTTCATTACCTAAACTATAGGCATTAAGCTATTACCGAAACTATAACTGTGATCCAATTATTCCGTTCACCTCCCAAACCAATTTCAATTATCATAAATAATCCACTATCTTCTACTGACAAATTAATACTACTGACAAGCAATATATTGGTAGCCTACCTGCAATTGAATTCAAAACCGATCGATAAAATATTCGGTATCATTCATTAGGTGTGCTTTCGGGTATAATTTCAAAGAAGAAATACATTTAATACTGGAATTAAATTTATTATTAATACAATTTCTGGGGGAGTAAGAAGGAACATCGCTTCTGCCGCTCGTGAATAGTGGCACGGGGACTGGTGGTACACGGGGACTGGTGGTACACGGGGACTGGTGGTACACGGGGACTGGTGGTACACGGGACTGGGCCTCACATGCAAGGTGTTGACGACGGGCACGGGCGTGATGGGCGCCCTGACAGGACCCATGCCCTCGTAGAAGAGATACTCCGCCTTGTCGGTGCTGATGATCGTCCACGAGGCGCCGTCGTTGATCATCTCTCGGTTGGATTCCTTGGGGCAAGGCGTCGCCTGGACAGAGTGGACAACCATGACAAACTTATAGGTATTTAATTTAATGAGTCATTAGAGTAAAACTCAGAAATAAGAAGATAAGAAAGATTAAAATGATGCACATGAACCTAGTACTTCACACCAGATTATTTAACTTTATTGAAGCTAAAATGATTAGGGACTTTGAATTTAAACCATCAAATATATAATTATTTTAATCAGCAAATTATACGAGACAAATCACTATCAGAGAATATTCTATGTCAAGTTCAGCAGAAGAAGTGTAAAAGGCGACATGTTATATATCTTTTGCTCAGAGACGATGAAATGTTCTAGAATTGAATGCGAAGTCTCTCACCTGGAACTGAATAATTCTTTCTTGGCTGAGACAAAGATACATTCTCTCTGTATCTTTCATATAAAAGGCACACTTATGCAGCTGCGAGACAGGATCGTCGGCGTCGAGAAGGGCCATCTGCTTGTCCACTTTCCTGATGACAAGTCTGGGCAGCGCCATGCTGGTCACCGAGCACACGAGCTTCACCGTCGCGCCGTAGTGGATGTAGCCATCCTTCACCGTGAACTCCTCGCTCTCACTCTCATTCTCGTCCACTGTACATTGCAGGATAATTACACCATCGTAATATTACAGCCACAAATGACACAAAGATATCAGAGATTTTTCATCAATTGAAATGACTTCCAATATCACGATTGAAGTAACTTTACGATTCAAAATAAAATTCAGGAAAATGTTAGCATCTAGTTTCTAATTTTAGATAAAAATGGTCATGTTAAATATGCGAATTGAATAGCTCGGTCAGAATCATCACGATCATTGGTAGTTAAATGGGCAGATTTTCAGGAAGAGTTTTCATTCAAATTCTAGATGACTTCGCACAGACTTGAAGACGCGGACTAAAGGTAGTATTATCAAAAGAGACAGTCGTTTATCAAACGCATAATAACAGAAATCAAAGCTGAATATATACTCACACAAATGAATGGTAAAAGCCCCCCACTGCGTAGAGGAGGCATGAAAATTACCATTTTCGACATGTAAATAACGAGTGGAGACCGTCTGAGAGCGCAGTCTGTTGAAAAGCGCCACCTTGGTGCCGCTAGCGATGCACACTGCAAACAAGGAAGACATTAGCAGGCGCATAACAGAAAGATGCATTATTATTTGGTACCGCAACAATGCGTGCTAAGTCACAGAAATAGCAAGACAAGGCAAAAATACAAAAATATATTAGTATCCTATTAGTAACTTGATTAGGTAGAATTATTATGCCTACAAAAAGATATCTGATAATGCTAAAGATCTCATTTTCGTGATAGCATCAAAGTCTAATTACACGTAAGATATGAGATTAATATCACATGATAATGACGACTCACATTCAGCGTTCTTCAATGATTGTTTCTTTTTGGAAGGTTTCGATATGACTTTTATTCTTCGGGAATGGAAGACGCCGATATCGGTTCCAGATCCCCAGAACATTTTAACGGATAGAAGGAAATGCTTGCGTTTATCGCTGTCGCTGATGAATAAAGTCTTGGCGGCACAATAATGCTGAAAAGTAGAAACACGTCCATTTATTCCCTGACGGAAAACGTGTGTATACGCTTCATATGGAATTACCAACAAAACAAACAACCGCAGCCACAGCATCAAGATAAAACGGATCAACCAGTTGAATAAGTGGAACAACGGATCGGAATGTGCAGATGAGCATGGTTACTGGCCTATGAAATAAGAAGAACGGTTACAATTTTCAAATGAATGCAAATCACCGACCAAATTAAATCAATAAGCTGTGGTTAAAACCAAGTGAACATAGAATAAAAATTGATCAAGTATTTTCTTTCATATCAAATTTGAAAAAGAATTGAAGAGTTATTCATTCAAAATGATACAAGACATACAATACAATATGGATACAACATGGAACTTATCTATGAAGTACACCGATACCTCATCTTTCATCAGCCCAGTAAAATTGACCCGGGAAGCCAGCACCAAATACTCAAAATTGAGATTAGCTTGACAATTGAATGAGTTGCATAACTAAAGCCGTGATATAATACTAAGTGTTACCAAATATGTACGAGTTCTGACCTTGCCATTGAGATCGAGCTGCTGCATATCCTGATCACTGTTGCCGATGCCGATGAAGGCGCAGAGCTGCGCGTCGTGCTCCGAGCTCGCGGTCCTTGCGATCTCGTGTCGCTTGCGCTGCCAGCCGTCACCGAAGAGGTAAATGCACGGCGGCGGGCAGAAGAAACGCTTCTCGTTACCGTACGACTTCTGGGCAACCTGATCCATTGCAATATGATTATTAAATATATCATCACAGTTCAAATGTTGCAAATTATAAATTATAAAATTAATTAATAATAATAGTATTAATACAATTAATTAATTAGTATGTTAATTAATTATTATTCATCATTTTCAAAGAGCGCGCGCTGAAACATCGACACATATATTGCTGAAAAGCAGCTGGAAGTAAAGTGTTTAGAGTACGATGGTAAATATTTCTCCAGTTTCACAATAAGAAGTTTGAGATGTTAGCATGAATAAGATACGTGGGGAGCGTGTGTACCTTGGCGTGTAAGATGACGAGAGTTTGGTCGCCACGCTCGTTGAGGTAGCGCTGCATGGCCTCCCGAGTTAGTCTCTGTTCCTTCATCCTGCACACGAAACACGGCATGGTCAGCTATTTAATGGCTTAGAGTAAAGCAACTCACGAACCAGAATGCACAATTCGTGAGCTTATGTCATTAGATGAATTATATTTATTGGGATGAAGAGAAATATTTTGAGGAGTTAATAATTAATCTTATGAAGTTTCCGTCTTGAGAGAGCAAGTTATACAAATATTAAGGCCATCTGCACTCGGCAGGCTGTGTCAAATCCTTAGTTTACACTACATAAAAATGATTAAATGCTGACAAACTGATGCTACTATCTCAGGTGTTATATACGAGTAGATCCTGTAATGAAAATGACCTACATTTTTCATCTCGCCATTAACTTTCATTTTTTGTTTACCCATTCGACCAGTTACATCTTCACTTCATAATTAGTTACAATCGATTAAGCTTTTAAATTATTAGCTGTAAGAGCGAGTATGCCATAATACATCCGAGTAGCAAAAATTTTCACGCTTGCCAACGACGTCGATTCTCTGATTCATGGAAGCGCAAGTGAATCATTTATAATAAAAAAGGTTCATGCAACAATGAATTAACGTAACATTTGTGTATGATGAAATAATTTATGCTTTGAAAAACATTTATACTTGAAGTGAAAGAAGAATCGAATTCGAAGGAAGTAAAATTTTAAGTCTTTGCATCGATGGAGATTTCAACAAATAGAAATTCGTTATCGCATTTCAAGGACACGAAATAATGTCGACCGCACGATCGTAAACGTTTCAACTGTCTAGACTATAGACTAATGATCGATTGGCTGCGTAGAAATCAGACCAGTCAAGGCTGCTTAATTTTCAAACTTAAAATTGTCCAACTACACAATTGGTATAAGTCTAACTAGAATTGTATGATTTAATGACCATTACTGGTCGATATCCTTCGTTATATGATTTTTGATCAACTGCCACCGACTCGTACAAGACGCTATCCTCAAGTACTATCAAATAATTTTGATGCACTAAGTAGCCAGGATACAGAATGCTCACCTAAGCCTACCGAACGGATGAATCCCTTTAAAAAATATAACTCAGTACTCACTGCAGTGAGTGACAAATGGCGCATTTTCTCGTCGACGAAAACGTGAAGTCACGGACAGACGGACAGAAAGACAGACGGACGGACGGACATATGACGAGCACAATAGGGACGGCATTTTTTTCATAAATGAGAAAATGCGCTAAAAAGAAGCTACGCGTTCCCATGCTGAGAAGTGGAGTCAAGAGCTCAGTGATATGTATGTACAAATATACGGCCTAAGCCTATACACGTTATATACGTGAAATGTTCGATGAGGCTGAACACAACAACAAGCCATTGCGCTGCAGGAGAAAAGGTTCTGTAGTGAGTCATGTCAAGGGTCGCCTAGCACCGCACGACTATACCTGCAATTTCTTTAATGCCAAGGATGGGCTAGCGCCGTGCTGCGTGAGACGGATGTGTACGGCTTTCTGGCACAGTAGCTTTAAATTAACTTGTGCAAAGCAAAGGCGGGCCTTTAGTTTCTCTAGTTAAACTAAATGACGGAGGCAGTACGAGTGTGATCACTTCGCTGATAATACTCGTTACTAGAACTACAAAAGCATCAGATAAAACATAGATGAAAGATGGACGTATTAGTGAGTTCTTTGTATTTACTTCGCTTTCCCACTCAATTAATATCCAAAACTAGCGTCATTTATTGTAATTGAAACAAAAATGAATGAAATCTATTGAAAAATTTACTCCCAACTAAAATGATTAGCACTTAAAACCCGGCACAATAACCGAAGTGAAACTGGTATGCTAGATCGCAATCAAAATTTTAAGTGCACAAATTAATACAGATGACTTATCTTCAAAAGTAATCCTGCCTCAGAATAACAAGCGATACCAACAGCCAAGGATTCCCACATAACATCGTGCGTACGGTGAATGTTATTTCATTCGACAATATAGCCACTGTCATTGAAGGTAATGCAACCTCTTGCTTTAACATAACTAAAATCATTGTAAGCACATCACTTACAACATTGACCAACAAAGCAATTGACACAATTCATTGCCTATCCACAAGCTTTAAAAGTAACTCACCTAATGACTAACTGTACAAAGTTGATTCGTTTAAAAAGTCAAAAGATTTACGGTTTCGTAACAAAGAAACAAGACGATCGCAAAGGAAGAGATGCAATTTTCGGTAAGGACCACAGGCTTCACAATCATTAATCGTCGCAGACAGGAGTGTCTAACAGAATGAGAAGCCACAGCAGACTGAGGTCAAAGATCAGAAGGTAAGAGGCAGATGCAACATATCACGTGCCTGCAGTTGAACACTTTCACCGCCGCTGCTGCTGTTCCCTTGGCAGCGTCAAATAGCAGCACCTCGTTGGTGCAACATCCATGTCAAATTACGGAGGGTATACATAGGAGGGTACTACACCTACCGTATATACTATATCACCTATTGATTGTGAAACATCTTTAGTTTGTCGCAATGATCCGTCTGTAATTGTGCATCATGTCAAGTGAATACTTCGAATGAATAGCCATGAATGATTGAATAGCCACTTTACTCCTACCCAAGACCTTAATGAGCATCACGCACGACTAGTAAAAGATGTCAGATGCATGAATATACCATGACCAGGCACCACATTTCTGGATTAATACTGATCGCTCACAGCACGCGCAAAAGTCTCCATTAGGAGCATTTTTTAACGCTATTGTCACTTTGTTTCGCTAAAGAATCATCACATATACAGCTTGGAGTCATTTCATACGTTTGTTATATTCAGTCTTCTTTCCATAATGCATTTAATAACCCCATTAAGCAATCTTTTGAAGAGGCGTTCTCTAGTTTGATTTTAAGAATTGTTTTTACGACAGAACTCCAATGTCTAACTGTTATATTTCTGGAATGAAAGAAAGTTTTCACGGCAAACTGAAGCTCGTCAATTGTCGAGCAGTATTCCGTTGAAAACATAAACAGAAAGATCATCAAGAAAGAGAGAATTTTCAATTGATCTAATTCTGAACGAGTCTTGAAATTAAAAATATATATATATATCTCAATTTACGCAATACTAACATCATATCCTGCATTTCTGAATGATTTTAAAAATTGCTCTTGAGGCTCACGTGGTATATCGCTCGTAGTGTGGTGGTGACGGCGTGGGCAAAGGTGATGGAGGAGTGTGGAGAGCGGGCATCACTGGTGGTAGAAGATGTGGGTGATGATGGGGCAGTGATGGCGGGCCCGACACTGATGGGTGATGTTGTGCTGGGTGCTGAGGGTGCTGTGGTATAGTCTGGTGCTGAGTAAGAGCTGGGTGCTGCTGCTGCTGCTGTTGCTGTTGCTGAGGGTCGGAGTTAAGCTTGTCTGGAGGCGTCAGGGAGCCAGCGAGCATAGCAGCCGCGCACCCAGGCTCTGCCAACACAACAAACTAATTAGTACAACTTACAATTGTCACGAAAGAACAAAAATCATGCAAACTCTGGCACATGTAAATTGAAAGCAAGAAATGTCTGAGAAAACTTATAACGTTTACAAAAAATTTCACAGATAGTTGAGATAAAAATATATTATTAGCAGCTATCTCAATCAATCGTCAGTTATGGAAAGATCGGGTTCCAAAGGCCGGATCCCTTGTGAATCAAGTCACGAAAAGTTCAAGAATCGGCAACAGGCCATGGGCCTATTTATTCAACGCCGACACTTCTATTCTATTCTATTAAGAGTCAGAAGGAGAAGTGTTGTAAGAAACAAGAGTTAGATCTTAGAAGTATCGTAAGAGAATCATCGTTTAGGAACTCATACAGGGACAGATATTTGAAATTTTATTTGTTATCAAATAAGAAGTAAGTGATCTGCTTGTGAGTGCGCAAAACATTAAAGATATGATAATACAAATAAATAGTTAATTGAAAAGCACAGTTGCGTGAATCTACTACATTGAAAATGGATTGACATAGAATGTGAAATGAATCCATTACAAATTGATAAGTAATTAATTAAAATATATAATAAATGAGAAAATTATTTTATTCAATACAATATCTGTCAACACCATGATTATTTGTAATCAAGAATCGTGAAGGTCATCATTGGAGATATCGGAGCCCAAACAACTTAATAACGCATATTACGGAACGTTTTCAACACCGCAAGTGATATACAATTCAAGGACCTTTAACTATAGGGGATCGTTATTCTAATACGATGAATTAAGCTGGGAGGCGCAACATAAGCGACGCTGATGTAGGCTTATTTGAGGATCGCATTGTGTTGCATTTATAACCTCAAATCACGGGTCTGCGGTCGGCACTATATATATATTTCTTTAGCAACGAAACTTGTCCACGAAAAATTGCCGCGGTGCTCTTAGCTCTACAATAACAGACTTGATACCTACATTGCAAATCACTTTCGATTACCAGGGCGCGTGAAACGAATTGCACGACACCAGGACTTGATTGTTGAGATTATATAAGGTGGTATGCATGAACTTTCAAGTCACATTAAAAAGTGCGGTGCTGAACAATCATGCATACAATATATGAAGCGTCCGCTACAGAAGCGAGTATTCGTTGTCAAGTACATACATTTAGAATATAGCAGCAGAATTGGCGGCCTTGAATTCATTTTAGTAGAAAATTTCTTCAAAAGTATAATGCAGTGTTCAGAATTCAGACACAATTAAAGAGTAGGAGAAGCAAAAAGAAAACAGTAAGTGTATTTCTTATATATATTTTGTTCCGTACTTTTCATACGCTGATTTTTTTTCTGTGCGTATTCTTATATATTATATAGGTTTAATTTTTCAATGCTATTTATCATCGAAAAATATACAGATATTTTTGGAGAAAACTACTATATGAGGAGTCAGTTTTTTCACGTTTTTATAGAGCATTCCATGTCAAATGAGACAGCCAGACAGGTTTTGCCCGATACGTATGCGTGCGAGGGTCGCACTTTATGCAAGGTATACGTAGCAAGTTTAGTAGTACAGAAAGCTGCTCTTGAGCTTTATTTATGCATTAATTTGTTCATTGCCAGACTATAATAATGAAATGCCGTTGATGTACGTTTATTTCGAACACCAAGTATTAATAAAAAAAACCAGCATACGAGCCTCAAACTGGAACTGCAAGCAAAAATTCACACCCGACATCTGCCGTGTGTAAGAGAGCAATTGCGCTAAAAATCCCACACAATAATATCTCTTTCAAATAGAGAACCAAAACATGTCTGCATTAACAATCATAAAACCTAGGAAACAAAAAACCATAATATTGTGGAATTATTTCATTAAATGCGAGTGAGCCTTGCTGTGAACTCATCACAACTTTGGAACTAATACACCAACGGTGCAACTCAATACATCAGGGGGAGAATGCAATCCATTGCCACTATAATAAATAAGCGGCCTATACTATCAATCAGTTCTTTCACGTGATAAACTAATGCCGTAAATATGGTAATGGCATAACATGCTCTATCAGTGTCGTGACCAGATACATAACAGACGCGTCACTATATAATACTAGTGCGCTATATATGAGCTCTATATTTCTCGTAAAATAACGTCACTTAGTACATCCGTGCACAATATTATAGCCTAAACTGCATTAATAATATGGAAGTATACATTCGCATTCTACATCAATGGCGTAACATGATGCATCAGAGACTCAACTTAATACATCAGTGGGATAACATTACATATGAGTGCGGTAACATTACCTAACGAGGATCAATGGTGCAGCGAAACGCATCTGGAGTATCATAAACATTAACTACCAAGCATCAATATTGCAAAATTATATACACATCAATTAATGGGTTGACATTACTCATCAGGGGAATAATATTGCACATCAGCGGAGTAACATATTACTACATCAGTGGAGTAACATTACTACACATCAGTGGCGTGACATTACACATCAGCGGAGTAATATTACACATAAGCGGAACATTACAAATGAGTGGCATATCAAATGGTGTGAACGAAGCTCCACTCTTTATCTTACGATGGTAGGCCCAGTGATGACCGTAGCTCGGCCACCGCCATGCATACGGCCCTGCGTATATATGATCAGTCAGCGTATACATGATACGAAGTATTAGTAATATTAAGCAGGGGTTTGATTACGTAAGCGCCGACAGTCATTCTATTTATACTAATACCAATGAAAACATATCACTTATTTAAAAAATTCGATGTAAAAATGTATTTGTAAAATTAGATTAATATTGAGCTCAGAGTAGTCCCAATAAAATAATTAATTTCTAGTAAAACATTAATAACGAACAATATTGCGTAACTATTTGACAAAGAGCAGTAAAGCATATTTAAATGATCAAAGTTTCCGCGGAGGCATGGGCGCAGGATCGCCCTGTATATGGCCGGGGTGAAGGTCGTTTACGACGAGTTTCTCTAGTTCGTAACACCAAAGCTTTGCGACAAGCTCATTAGTATTGTTTAAAGAAGCCTTGTCATGAATTTCCTGTCTCGGATAAACATGTATTTGTGTCGGTCGTCGGTGCCATAGCGAAGCGCAACCACGTATACTTGCCTTTTCGTGCACAATAAACTCAATGATTGGCATTCTATACAATTTTTTGAACTGAAGATGGAGCAGTTCTGCGAAACGTGTTCGTGAAGATATGTGGCGATCGAGCTGAGCATGCATGAACGTGAAGAAAATATTTTCCTCCATTCTCATCCTTGAATAAATCATCAAATTGATCAGAGAGACGTAAGAAGAAATAATAATTAACGAACCTGAGAAAGAGTATATAGTTTTATAACAACCCAAACTGCGCGGCAGCTATATAGGGGGTGATACTCAACTAATCGAATACTCGCGCTTAATCTGCCCTCCGTTATATGCGGAAGATAACTATATGATTATCAAGAATATTCTATAATCGTATACAGAATATTGCGACTTGGGATGACATCACGCGCAGAAACTAGCTATAATCAGCAACACAATACACAATATGTGTATATGGAGATGTGGCGGGGACATCGTCGGCCTCGTAATACCAAAGACAATACCTTGAAAAGAAAGGCATAAACGAAAATAAGTTAGGATGGGAAGTATATATAGGAGGCGATTGATGAGTGCATGAACACCAAAACAGGCGAGAGTTACGTAATTATCACTTAACCTCAGTGAGTTCACAACTCAATAAACGGTCGATGCCTGTAATTATGCGTTTGAACGACGAAGGTTATGACACAGGAGACAAAACGTCAAGCGACTATACTCAAAAACACACAATCAAATGTTTAACATTACCAGAACGACTACGGTTCAGAGGCAGACCTCTGGCAGCCAGAGAACACCATGAAACGGTTACGGTTCAGAGAACAAAAAATACAGATTAGCCAGAGAACCCGTTCCCGCAAACGAGGACGGCCAGAGAATACTTCAAAACGGCAATTAATGGTTCAGACGCTTTAACATAATCGAGGACGAACAATAAACATCTTAAATCGGCAACGGTTCAGAGGCTTATATAAATGGGAAAAGAAAGAGAATACCATAAAACGGAAACCCATTAGAGGCTAGCATTAACTGGGGGCAACAAGATAACATCTTGAATCAGCAACGGTTCAGAGGCTAACATAAATTGGGACGACCAACACACCTCTTAAATCAGCAACAGTTCAGAGGCTAACATTAACCAAGACGGTTAAGAGAACGCTATAAAAATTAGGCAAAGTTTTAGAACGGAAGTTATAGTTTTTATCGCCACAGAATGAGCCGAGAAGCGCACCGCTGATCGATCAGACGCGGGGCTGGCGGCCCCGACATTCGCTGTTATTGGCCTGTCGTCTTGGCTCCGCCCGACAGACTCCATCTTTGCGAGATGACGAGCGGGCCGAGCTTTGCACGCACAATGCGGCTCTAACGCATCTCAGAAACTATATGGAATGATATATGCTCTAAATTCTGTCTTGATATCGATTCATTTATATTATTTATCGAAGAATTTTAATTTCTGCGAAAAATTTTTGCACTAATCCCCAAAATTGAGCAATTGAGCAAAATTTATTGAGCGGGAAAAATAGCGAAAAAAATCGCTGGAAACGATACAAAAACTAATCAGTTCACATGCACGGCCTCATATGTTGGAACGGCCCCATTTCAGGGGTATAAAAGCTCAGTACTACTGAGCATCACTGGCATGAGCATAGCAAATGATGAGCAGTACACAGTGATAACCTGTAGCTCTAATCAGCCCACCCGTGACGCTCAATTATATTATATCGGCAATTATATTCATGCCCGTCAATAAATACTACTGAACATCACTTGTACGAAGCATAGTGCACAAAGAGTATTAGATATCGAAGAAGCAGCAGTCAATAGATACTACTGAACATCACTTGCACGGAGCATATAGTGCACAAAGAGTATTAGATATCGAAGAAGCAGCAGGCAATAGATACTACTGAACATCAATTGCACGGAGCATATACTGCACAAAGAGTATTAGACATCGAAGAAACAGAAGGAGCAGCAGTATAGCAGCACAAGATGGTAGGAGTGCGCCTGCTTCCGTTCTCACGCGTGGCACCGGAGCGCAACACCACAGTCGGCCGCAGCTCGAGCAGCGGCTCCATCGCCAGCCGTGAGTCCAGATAACACGTCGCAGTCACAACGATAAAAATCAAGGAAAATCTAGTGAAAAGTTATATAACCTGTTTTTTGGCTTGTGCTGATCTTCTTATTCACTCAAAATTTTCCAAAGCAGATTATTAATTTTAACATCAAAATATGATTGAATGCATAGATTATTTAAAAACCTTTCAAGGATCCAAAACAAAGCGAATCCAAAGTACGAAGGCAGCTCTGTGTTGCAAATATAAAAAGCTTCAGTTGCTTTTAATAACCAGAAGAGCAAATTTTGATATAACTAAACAAATTTAATGACTAATGACAATGATTCGCAAGTGTCTATGCATTAACGTGCACTTGTGAGTAAGAAACAGAAGTGCAAACAAAAAAAAAAAAAAAAANGCAAGATATATATGCTCCAGACGTGAGCACAGGGCAAGATATACATGCTCCAGACGTGAGCACAGGGCAAGATATACATGCTCCAGACGTGAGCACAGGGCAAGATATATATGCTCCAGACGTGAGCACAGGGCAAGATATATATGCTCCAGACGTGAGCACAGGGCAAGATATACATGCTCCAGACGTGAGCACAGGGCAAGATATACATGCTCCAGACGTGAGCACAGGGCAAGATATACATGCTCCAGACGTGAGCAGAAAAGTTCCAGGGTTCCGAGTGCCGGGCATCAACAATGCGTGACACATCTCAAGAGAAGGGGACAGAAAGAACGATTACTTCGGCAGTTCTGCTCTCCTGATCTCTTCTGAAGCGCAGTCGATCCCCCCCCCCCAAAAAAAAAACACTAAACTTAACCAGCCCCATCACGACTATACAAAAACTGTAAAAAAAATGAACGTAAAATTTTCATAAATTAGAAATTAAAGCGTCGAAGGATGCAAGGTATTTTATAATGTAATGATGATTGAAGACTGAGAAATGTGCCTAAGTTAGTGAGAAACTCTACTAGGACTTCAACCATCGATTTACTAATAGAAAGACAGAATGCAAATCTTCATTCACTAACAAAATATATTAGTAAAATTTTGGATTTATATACAATTTTATATAGCTTCAAAAATTCGGAATAATTAACCGTATCAAGTAACTGCAATTTGCTTAAATGCATCAGTACCTGCTTATAGCAGTACTCGGTCTCGGCAGAAAATATAGCGAATAATTCAACAGGATGAAAAAATATTCGTACTACCGGGGACACTTTAAAGAATGCGGATTATAAAAAGGACGGAATCAGCACAAATGCATCGCGAACGAAAATTAAGAAGCCTTGTTTCCTTTATTTGTCGCTACGATAAACGCTCGACGGAACACTCGTTCGAGCAACGCACTCGTCGTATACGTACCTCGGAGCTATTGCAGACTGATTGATGTCACGTACACGGCACGTCAGGCTGTTTTTTGTTGTCTCATGACATTGAAATAAACTATGTATGAACGCCGGAGACACTGTAACATTATACGTCGAGTCCAACGTAACAGCGAGTTTTGGTTATCAACAAACAGCCTTAATTAAGTGGTCGAGAGTTGTTAGTTTTGTTCAAGATTATTGGAGACAGTAATCTTATACATCAGGTATTTATTACCAGTCGAATAACAGGAGTATTAACAAAATATTGCTCAATCCTACCATTGATAACACTACTCGTAAATATGAATAACGATTGGAGTCGAAAGTGACGAGTTTGGTTACATTCAGTTCAAATTTTTTGTAACTAATTTCCCATTTGAATTTATTAAAGCGCAGCAAGCGCATGCAGTCAGTCTGCAACACTGCGAAGTTGTTTCTCTGCAGCATCATGATTATATTAATCTTTTCAAATTTATAAATCAATTTCCCGAGGAAGGAGTTCTGACGCAACCAAAGTACAGTGATTGCCATATGACATAAACAGTATAATGGTTTACTAGCGCTTATACAAGCTTTCAAGCTACTTCGCACCGGAGGTTAAAAAATAACGTGACCAGTGAGGTGGAATGTCTCAATTATTCAAAAATCTCAAATTAATCATCCCCCACAAGGGGCGGAAGGTCTCGGTTGTCCAGCCCGCTGAAGCTGGCTCGAAAGAAGCAGCGTTAGCATCTCAAAGAGACGAAGTGACAAGAAGGGACAGGTGAAAAGCAACAGAAACTAAGACACTCGAACAAGAGGTCGCTTACACGGGACGTCGGCCGCCCGCACGAGAGAGACAGAGAAGGGAAATGCAAGGAATCCTACCTACATAATAACTAATGTAAGGAATCTTACCTACATAATAACTTAACCCCACAACTGAAACCTGCAGTCAGACACCGCGAGCTCAACGGTGAGGCGCTCAGGAACAATCCCCCTAGGAGCGCGAAACCTCATAGGACTTCTGACGAGCACAGACATGCGTCAGAAGTCCTCCCTGCATGAGGGGGATTGCCATACGAATGTGATTAGGATTTTTACTAATATGGTTCAGTAAACATCGGAATACTTTCAAGAAACAGAATTTAAAGGGAAGTGGTCTCATCAGACCGCGCCATGAAAATAGGATATGAGATAGATCTATTAAAGAGGAAAAAAGTAAAAAAAAAATAAAGTGATAAACCTGCATGATTTCGTCTGTAATTATAATTTTATTGCAATGGCATAATAGAATTGAAACGTGTGTTGTACTTGGATAGGAATCCACTATGCAAGGCACACATTACATCAATTAGCGTGAGCATGGAAGTATATTTTGTGTAAAAACATAAAGGTTGTCATTGTGATTTACGTCAAATTAGATACCAACACTAGGGCATTTGTACACCTTATATGTACCAGCGTGAGCACCTTGGCTCAGTGGAACATCGGCGTGGTAATGCAAGGCTGCAGTATAACAGCAGCACGTGCAAGAGCTGAAGGCGAACTGGGTAATCAAAATTTGCGAAACAAAGGCAGGGCGATCGCCTTAAGCTGTCTATGTGAAACACGCCGCAGCTCTACACTGACATGGGTGATACAAAATGGTCTATGGGCCACTGACAACACAAGCTTCTCCAATATGCGCAGACAGGTAAATTTCCTAGGCATAATTCATGCATGAAAGACACGAATATGACGTATAGGCACGTATAATATCCTCAATATTTAAGGTAACGTATGTACAGAGTTTCATTTGTGGAATAATAAAAAAATATATAATTCAGTACTCACTGCAGTGAGTGACAGATCGAGAGAGCATTTTCTCGTCGACGAAAACTCGAGGTCACGGACGGACGGACAGACGGACAGACAGACAGACGGACATGGCGAGCACAATAGTGCGTTTTTTCCATAAATGAGAAAATGCGCTAAAAAGAATGTTGACTTGTCAGTAGCAATTTGGTTGCATGCAAGTGCGTCTTGATGAACTTAAAATTACGCGTAAATTAGGCAATAAATCGTAAATTCATATTTAATATGAGGGTAGAATAACAAGCTCACATTATCATCTATTGTACAAAATCAGGTGTAATTCGTGTGTCACTCTTGAATTTTTTTCACTCTACAGATGAGTGTAGATCTAATCTTTGTAGATGAAATACGGCACAAGATAGTTTTTCACGAGGAAGCATAAAAATTCACAACGAATATCTCTGAATTATAGAAAAATGCAAACAAGAGGTCACAAGAATCATTAGAAGCCGTGCGTGACATTACATGGCGTCACGTAGCTGCAGCCAAACCAATATCTTGTATTCTTAATCCAATTAGAACCTTGAGAATAATCGAGACATTGTCGAAATATGAAATCCAAAGTCATAAACTCATATCGCACAAAGATTTAACCAGCGTACGTCGGTCTAATTAATAAGGCTTGCAGAGCGCGACCTTCGATCATGCACTCTGGAACTGCAAGGAACCACATCATTGATATTTCTTATGAGTTTCCGGTATTGTTTCAATCGAGGTCAGTTAAAGACCAAAGGCTCCTACACCAACTTGAACTATCGACAAACTATTGCAGCGATCGGTGTACCGCGCCGGTCACTTCAACACAATGATTATGCAGCCTGCAACTGGGATATACGACCAGCAATTGGGATTAATTAAGACAATTGAGAAAATGCTGTAAAAAACTGATAACATGCGCCGGAAAATTTAATTGATAAAAATATTTTGTTGGTAATATGCACCCAGAAAGTTTTTGACAGTTGTGCTATATGCCGTTGAAAATAACTTTTTCGACAGATAATTCGAAACTTCTAACACAGTTGAGACGCATAAAAAAACAAATTCTACGAATCATCACAGTATCGAGAAAATTTGCACGCAATTATGAGCATACTAATCTAGGAGTTCCTTACATCGGCACCCAAGGATGGTCTGATACGTTTACATCGGGGAGACGTCCAGCATAAGAAATATTGTGACTTACCCAAGTTACGTGGAGACGTTCACTGAGAATCAGATGCATCGGACCACGAGGCGACATACCGTGACCTAAGAAGGCGACGTACCGCGAGCAAATGTGTCGACATACCAGCAGGAGATGGAGGTACGGAACATTGAGATAGAGTGTGACGTAGATGAAAAAATGAAGCGAGAAATCACGAGTAATTGAAGCGAGGTACCATGAGATGACGCTTCATTATTATACGAGGTGATGTACCATGAAGAAATAAGACGACGTACCATGGTTTACCAGGCTGGAATTGGTTGACGTACCACAAAGAAATAAGGCGCAGGGACACGAAGAAATGAAACGACTTAGCATGAGTCAATTGGAGTAACGTATCATGTTGAAATATTTCAGGTTGACGTAGCATTAAGATATGGGTTGAGGCATTTGCATATGGGTTGACATATAAGGAAAGGTACTACGGGGCAAGACGGCAACTGCTGAACCTACCATAAGCATAAGGTGGGGTGGGCGGGACAGAGAAGGACCAGACATGAGCAGCAGCAGCGGCAGGGTGCCAGAGGGCAGGCAGCCGAGGAGTCTGGCACTGAGGGAGCTGTGAGGTAGAGGAGCTGTGGGGCTTGCCTGGCTGCTGCCATGCTCCGCAATGCATGTTGTGATGCTCACCTCTACATTACCTACCGCACGCTTGCTGGTCTAGAACACTCTACTCTCATCTTGTTCTCCTAATGTTATGTGTCACAAAAAATCTAATTGCGAAGATAGAGTTCTTGAAGAGAGTTATATTATGTTCTTCACGAATGTAGTTCTAATCAATGGAATCTACTATACGATATTCTACTTAAATTGGGAATAAGTAGTAATGATACATTTCATTTCAGCAAAAATTATAAATTAATTATCAGAATTATGTATTTCATCAATTTTATTTTATCTGAGAAAGAGGCGCATTACGTTACATAAACGAAGAAGCACTGTTACAGATAACTTGCGATTTATTTAGCTCTGTAAGGGGAAATTCCAAATAATTCCTAATTTATTTGATTTGAACATTTGTCGATCTTTTATTTTAAGTCTAAAAAATAAAGATAAATTCGACAATTTATAGTATACATTCCAGAAAATCATCACTGAAATCATGTCAAACATGAAGGTCCGGTGCGCACATATAAGGAAAGCGGTCATTGCTGACACGAATGCTGCCTAATTGAGGGTCAATTAAAGGTTGGCTGTAGAGCACACAGCTAGCCACCTGCCGCTCGATACCTAAACTACGATATGTCGTGCGCTCCGAACACGCGCTCGTGGCAACGAGCATATGCGCCTTACTACTACTACTGAAATAATATGAACAGCCTTCACTAATACAACTGCGATAATGAACAGCCTTCACTAATACAACTGCGATAATGAACAGCCTTCACTAGTATAACTGCGATAATGAACAGCCTTCAAAAATACATCTGTGATAACAGCCTTCACAAATAAAACTGCGATAATGAACAGCCTTCACTAGTATAACTGCGATAATGAACAGCCTTCACTAATATAACTGCGATAATAAACAACCTTCACAAATGCAACTGCGATAATGAACAGCCTTCGCAAATACAACTGCGATAGTGAACAGCCCTCACTAATACAACTGCAATAATGAACAGCCTTCACTAATACAACTGCGATAGTGAACAGTTCAAGCTTGCCTCACAATCACAGCCGAGTTTAGGATGACTGCGATCTCCGGTCTTCCAGCGCTCAAAATAGGGCGGATCAACACTCGTGATTATGAAGGCGATTTTTCCACATTCAAAAGTTATATTTCAACATATTTTTGATATGAACTACAATGAGATAGGATTTAGGACGCCACCGTCCATTCGCTCGGGAATTCTCTGAATTGAAACGATTAGAAGCAGCTTAGTTTATTCCACTATTATTTTAGGGATCTAATTGTTATAAACTCAGCCCGCAGGGACAGCAAAACTCGATCGATTTCTATGGGCTTCTTTTAAGAGTTTCGAATTGACAAAATAAACACACGGCCTGTTAAATACCAATACAATGCTAAATTAAATGTCTCAAAAATATTATGAAAAACTTTTATTTGATGTGAAAACCACTTCTATATAAGAAACTAAATGCTTTTAAAAATTATCTGTATTATTCGCATGTGTTGTGAAATTTAGCAAAAGATTATAACTTTCAACTTCACAACGAATTCAATGAAAAATGTTTAATGTGCATTTAAAGTAACAATATGCCAACAATTTGAACTGATACAACATCGTACTGATCACTTACACTCGAGGCTGAAACATGCACGCTTAAGGAATTGGAAGGGTCCGAAAATGATTTGAATTAGCGCATGGCAATTTTAAATACGTAAAATTAACGTTGCACGTTATATGACGAACACAACCAACCAAATTCATTGTTCAGATATGTTCACTCGTATTAATCAAGAGATTTACATTGTTTTTACGCAAAGTAGAACGAAGTTGAGTTCAACAACTTCAACAGCGGTATTAAAATCGAAAGATTGAAGAAATGTGTCGATATTGCATTGCAATAACGATTCACTTGGTAATAATATAGAAATTCCACGAATGAATCAGTCAAACCTTTTTCACTCGTTAGAATTTATTTGCATATTCTCTCTCTTTTGATGCGTTGTACGGCAAAAACTCGGTTAGGTCTCAAAAAGTTCGATGAAGTCCGACGATGCAAGGATACGTTTCCCGTGCACACTTATCAAATGCTCGTAGACACGTCAGGGCTCCTGTATACATGCGCGCACGTAAGCCATGCTGCCAGCCACCACCATGGACAGAGCCTGAGGGTAGTTAGCCCTCAACTGACGCTAGTTTCGTGATCCTGGTCTCCTCATCTGTTCCACTCACTTGATAGGTCACGGTCGATCGCAGCAGCATCCTCGCCGCGCTGCCTCAATGAAACGAAGCAACACAAACAACGCGTCACACACTGTGTCGCAGTCCCTTACATGATGGCCGTACCAAGCAACATATGTTTCCAATGGTCACAGTCCCTTACATGATGGCCGTACCAAGCAACATTTTTCCAATGTTTACTAACGCAAAAAATTATCTAAAATTAAATAGATTAATGCGTCAGGACTTTCCTACAAATAGTGAACGCACATTAACGAATAAAGAAGCAACAGCCTGTAGGCTTAACTTGGGTTGAAACCTTGAATTGAAATATTACCATAGTCAGCTTGATTCGTAAATAATAAAGAGCGATTTTCAAACACAGAAACGTGAATACACGAAAAAAAAACTGGATGTAGTGCTTGAAAAATGCTATTCGGATAGAGTGCGTTATATTTACTTCTTTAAGAAGAGCTGATATGAGCTATGTTCACTCACAACTCAAACAACAGAATAGTATAATGTGAACACGACTTTGTGATGACAGCCCTTATAATAGATACATACGAGTTCAGCTCAGCGTTCTCAGATATATCAGATCTTTTATGGAAATCTTACATTGATTTTTAGACACCCGTTGTTCAGATGAAGTGCTTATACGAGTGCATGATCTTTAGCTCGTGGATGGAAGACAAAATAGAGACATATTATAATGGGTTTAACTTAAGTAAATACTGCATTTCGAAGCGGTTCTAATTTAAAGCGCCATAAATTCATAAAATCGATACTTTCATCCAGATATTCAATCGAATAAAGGCAATCCATTTATATTTTTATTTTTTATTTTAATATTCAGGCAGAATTCTGAATTATCGATTGAACTGAAATTCGTGCAGCAGATGCTCGCATCTCGCATCAAACACAACATTGGCTTTTGAAAGCTAATTTATAAGTTATACGTGGTTTAGTCGCGATTTTTGCCAGGCATTTACGCACTAAACTCGACATCAGACGCCGACGCTTAATTAAACCGACTATAGTCGACTGATAATCAAGCATCTCAGTATTCCACTGCTTTAATGAAGCATGACCACTTGATTGATCAGTGCGGACGAATCGCTTGCAATATTACAACGTATTATTCACCGTAGACAGTTTCCCCGAGCAGTGTGGAGACAGCAGACGAGAATTCAAACTTATGAGTTTGATCATAAATAAAAGAAAAATCGATAAAATTATTCGACTGGCTTGCCAGCTAGTACAATTAAATAATAGACCAAACTTAGTTTTTCAATTGGCAATTTCAGATGTGCTTAAATCTACATAAAATAATAAAATTCTTAATATACAACACGATTATATGGAGTTTACGAAGAGTATGTAGGAGTGGATCACCAAAGCTATTTTTGCATGTATATAACATGTTGTAATATTCAAAAAGAAGAAGCGTTTTTATTTCAAATGAGCTGATGGTCAACCCAATTAAGAGGGTCAAAACTTCATCCAGCAGATTTTGTTCCTCTCAAGTTGTAATCAACTTGAATAAGACGAGAGTAAAATCTTGTGGGCCAATGATTGTGAATACAGTACTTGCAAATTAATCCATCTGTGAATGATAATATTATAAGCTTATAATATAATATAATATTATACCCCGAAATAGCCAATAACTAATTTTCAAATATGAAGTATTAGGATAAACGACCGTTTGCATCCTGAAATAGTCTCAACTTGAATACCGCCTGGGTAATCTTTCAATATTAGGCTAACTACCATAACTATAAAATAATACTAACTCAATAAAATTCATTTTAAATAACGTTCAAAGTTTAAATTTCAATTTAATTCTATTTTCTTAGTTAAAGTTTCAGCACAAAAGGTCACGCGTGATCGCCGCCATTACGCAGAGATAACGATATTACGGCAATATACACACCATGGAAATGATTGATTTTAAGAGTATGTATTTACGTCTATTTTTGCATGCTATGAATTGTACGAGATAAAAGAAAACGCTATATTTTATCAACTTTTGTGCTCGGTAATGAACAATATAAATATGTTAGGTATTAAAAATCCAAACAAATCAGTATTAGGTAGACAACAGTGTGTTAGGAAAACAAAAATTTTGAGAACGCATTTGAACGACTTGCAGTGAAGTCAATTGAACAACCTTCCTAGATCTTGTAAGATTTTTGGATTTATTTGGAAGACTGTTCAGCATGCATCTCCCCTTTATAAGTGAAGTAGTTGAGTTAATAATATAATAAGTAGAGGTTTGCCACACCGCAGCCGGAGGGCAGAGAGAAGGACAACTCAGTAATCGCGTCAGCTGAGGCACGCATCACTCGATCGCCATGCAAGTGTCCTGAGCGTGACACGCGGCGGCCATCACCAGCATTGCACTAACACGCCATGTCACTGCCCAGACACCAGCACTGCACTAACACGCCACGTCACTGCCCAGACACCAGCACTGCACTAACACGCCACGTCACTGCCTACACACCAGCACTGCACTAATGAAAGTCTTGAATGATCCAAGTCTACCACTACCAGAAAGTCAAATGAAATCGTACGAAGTACTTCATTAATTTTAGATGCTCTGACGAGCTCGCTTCTTCAAATAACCAATTAGGATTTTGCTAAGTCAATAGCTTCGCTTCAACTCGTTTGATCGCGACATTTCCAAGCGTCCAGTGAGTACTTAACACCAATCGATGCTAATTCCAAAAGAAGTATAAGTTGTTCACCAATAAGTTTGCGGTCGAGTGCTGGCTGCTAACCGTGCATATTAAGTGGGAGATTAACGAGGCGATTGCGAGCCAAACTCACCTTGAATTGAAGACCAGGCGACTGCCGTGCGCACGCTCGCTTCAGCTGCCTTCTGGATAATGATATACAGTGCGTGGTTACTGCAGCTGCTGCTAGTGAACACTTACTGCAGCTGTTGCTAGTGAACACTAACTGCTGCTGCTGCTAGTGAACACTTACTGCAGCTGTTGCTAGTGAACACTTACTGCAGCTGTTGCTAGTGAACACTTACTGCAGCTGTTGTTAGTAAACACTTACTGCAGCTGTTGCTAGTGAACACTTACTGCAGCTGCTGCTAGTGAACACTTACTGCAGCTGTTGCTAGTGAACACTTACTGCAGCTGCTGCTAGTGAACACTTACTGCAGCTGCTACGACTGTAGATCACGCAAGCGACTGTGATGCGCGGAATTTGCCAAGCTCATCATTTTTCATTATTAGCATTAAAAATGTTAGATTGAAAACTAAATATGCGACTAGAGAATTTGATCGATATTCTAATCAGATTCATGAATCTGTCAGCATTGCGTATTTAAATGGAGCCACACCGAGCAGATGCAGCGCTGCAGCCTAAAGCGACGATACCAAGACTGAATGTTAGTAGCAGAGCACAGAAGATTATGCGGCCATGCTATGAGGAACGAATTATTTTATAGGCGGGAAAAGAAATTTTGTCATTTCTTATGTTGTTCCGTGAGGCGTTGGCACATTTCATCGTACAAACGCGAGATTATGCGTCCGTGTTCCCAATTCATTTTCTGGCCGTTGATGGCCTCAAGGAAACTCAAAATAGGGAATTAGAATATATTATATCATTGATTACAATCCAGAGAAGAGGCCCTACCTGTTGCTAGCATCGTCGACCTGCTGTTCGTGAGAATATTGTTTCGGTATAATTTAGCGCAGCAAACGCGTGCCACAATGAAGCGGATCGAGGGTGAGCGCCAGATCAATAAGATACAGCGCACAGGCACGTGTTGTGACAATACTTAACTCAAACGACTCACCAACAGGCATAATCATGCCTCGTTTACATGAAGATCGAACAAAATGAGCGTTTACATGATAATATTAAAGATAACTACAGTCCAGCGAGGTGATATATCATGATCGTCGCGAAGTCTTGTGTATATAATGGTCACTTCATTGTATGCAATCCAGGATCAGGAATTATTCTGCACCCTTCTGTACAGACATATCATCCGTTGTCAAAGCAATCCGTGTCTTAAGACCATGATAACTAGAGTTACCGTCAGTAGAAAAAACTTAGTACAATAGAGAATCTATGAATTTGAAGATCCCGACGATGAGATGATGATTTTCTCATTAATTTTTACATTGGTTGCAAGCAGAAGTAGTTTATAAGGTTAAAGAGCCTATTGTGTGTGAGATGTTAGGATTGGTATGGAAGATGCGTGCAGCCTCCCCGGCGCCGGGCGGTGAGAGGGGCGCGCGTATACGAGGCTCCAGCTGGCGGAGGAGCGACCACCTGGGCGCGCCAGATGACGCGGCGCGTGTCTCGGACCGTCAACAAATTAGGCGCTCAAGAGATGGAACTACAACACCCAATAGTTTGGGGAGCTCTGCAATCTTCTGGTCGAGTGAAAACAGCAATAAACCAACGCTATCTTGGTACTATTATTCTTTCTCTTTCAATAAACACGGAAATATCGAATCCCGAAAATCAGAAACTTGTCTTGAAATACTCGTAGTTCAACGTACACACCACCAATCCACCATGTGTCATTAAATGTCGTTCGTGCTCTCCCTCGCCCGCTAGATTTTATCAGCTAGTAATGCTCACATGCACGCATCTTGTTCATGACCGTGACATGATGACGTGCGTAGATACACGTACATCAGTTCCTACTGAAGGCCGTGACGTCAAGGCTATGCAAGGCACTGCTGCGACTCTCACCAGTTATGCAATCCACCAATAACCAAGTGAAATAATTTGCTGCGATTTCTCTTGTCAATCGTCGGTTTACTTATCAACTCAATAAAAAATACCACAATAAAGGCGACGAAAAGGATATAAACTGATGAAGCTATATATATATACAATACAGTAATGAGATAAAGTATATACCTCTCACGATCTACGTGAATTTGAGCGGTACTTGTGGTTTATTCTTCAAGTGAGTAAAACATGACACCTAATTAGGCATCGGAGCGAGGACTTGCTGTGAGTGCAGGAGCACAGCCACGTAAACAATAATTAGAAATCAATTATGCATCAAATAACAATTTATCAACATTCTAATAATAAACTGAGTAAACTTGTGGTTACATCATTTTTGCATAAATTTTCCATCAGTTGCTATACCAATTAGTAACAATTAAATGCTATCATAAAATCCATTTTCGCATACATTTCTGCAACGTTTTCGAAGAGCTGATAATTAAGAAAGTAATGAATATCGTTCAGAGTAATGTTCATTAAGAAGATAATGAACACTAAACTGCCACTTGCGATATTTATGGGGAGCTGCGCTAGACTAGACCCGCCTGGTCGAGTTTTTAGCCTCCAATCCTCAGGGGGGCATGGGCGGTGTGATATAATTGTTTTATATTAGCAGAAAATATAGCGCATAAATAATTTCTAATCTTTTTATGGGGAAATTTTAATAGTAATATCAGTTTTAGTAGCTCGAATTGGTTGTTTCTCCACATAGTTCAATTTCGCCCGCCTTGTGTCGTCGTGTCCGTCTTGTTGGCGCCTACAGACCTCATCTTTACTGGTGGCAGATATCTAGCGTAACTTAGTTCTTCTATATACAGTAAAGGAAAATAGAACCATATTGTTAGCAGTGAAATATATAGGAATATTATTAGAGCTTCCTAAATACAGGACTTAGAATAAGAGCATTCAAAAAGTCATTGCGACAGGATCAGGCTTTTAGTGAGATCAATGCGACTCGAGCGCGTTATTTAACTCTGAGCTGTTCATGCAGAGCTGGTACGTGATCAAGCAGATATAAACAACATCCATTCAGAGCATGATTAACTCTATTGTACAAGCATTTCTTTCCCTGATTGTGGTCAAATATTACCGAAAACCATTCAAGGTGTGATTATTGATTTGAAATGGAAAGTTCAAGGGGAAAAAGCAAAACAATAGGTTATAGGCTCGTGCGTTGAAGGCTAAAATTTAATGAACAAAAATTGCACATTCGGCAGTATATACAGCGGCAGCACAATAAAGTAACGCAGCAGTCATAACAGCTCTGCAGAGGCAATATCTAACGCTGCTATGCAAGTAACATAAATAAATTTGTCACTAAAGCAGCAATAGACGAGGATAATTTTGGCAGCACGGCGACTATTTGACGGCATTGTAGGCAGCAGCAGCAGCAGCAGCAGCAGCAGCTAGCGGGTGACACCTGAACGGTTCCCACGGTACTCGATAGGATGGCGGCGAGGGAGGGGTGCTCCATGGCGGGAGGGGTGCTCCATGGCGGGAGGGGTGTTCAAGGGAGAGAGGAAGAGGGCAAATAGTAAGAAATAAGAAGCACCAGGAGGGAGAGTGAACGAAATTAAAGACAACGCAACGCTTCTTGTGAGCAGCAGTAGCAGCAGCAGCCGTCTCCGATTGCGTCATTTATATACGGGCTACGTAAGTTCGCGACGGCCGACCTGTACGCTAATCACACACACTGTGAACATCTGAGTGATCGAATGTGTCAGGAGAAAGGCTATCAATTATTTAAATGCTTAAAATACTTACCAGCTTTTTTTACGATTCAGTTATACTTGTTTTCCACAAATCTACAAGTATTATAACAATAAGCTCTAAATACCATGTGAAGATAACGTAAACGCTGTTGAGCAGCAGTTCAGTTTGTCAGGCGTAAACCAGTCTTCAGAAAAAAGCAGCTAACCCCTATATGTAGTTTAAATTAACACTAACATTACATTGGACTCCAAAGAAATGACTTCATTTACTGCAGATGCCAGTAGATAGAGAATACATATAGAAGTTGTATAACGCCCGCCGCCTTGCGAACATCTTTATGGTAACCAATAGGAAATGTTTTCTATAGTAGAAACAATCATGTTTTTTGCAGTTAACATGCAAAAAAAAACTTGTCTTATTTATTTTGCCGATATAAATAGTAACAAAAAATATTCCATGACGACAAAAATTCATGCAGACAGCATAAATCCTGTAGATCGTTGGTCGAATTAACGGTAACATGCGATTCTTTCGCTAACAGTTCTGTTAGTAACAGTTCTGTTAGTTGGTACGGTAAGTCCTAAAAAGTTAAAAAATGTAAATGCAGCAGATTAAAGCATCTGCGTTCCAGAATCTCATAATAATAAGAAATCGTTTAGTCTTTTATGATTGGCAAGACCGCCTTCTTTACCATACGCGCCTTCTATAAAAAATTAACTATAGGTACGCCACGATGATCTTTTATACCATGAGAGACTGCTATGTACTTATTGCCCTAGGATAAATATACGCGCCTTCAATTAAAAGCTATAGGTACGCGGCGATAATCTTATATATCATGAGAGGTGTAAGGTACTTGCTGCCCTAGGATAAATAGGATTGCAAGAAGTTGAGGATGGGCAGGGCCTGTAATCAATGAGACCACGACAAGAAGCTCTCAAGAGACAAGACTGCACAGCACCTGACGCTCTAGATAAGAGATAAGAAGCCACGCATACGTATAATGTAAGTGCCGAACATATCAGCAGAGAGCGCGTGCTCGGACAAACTTCTCGATACAGCCGACTTGAAGTTTGGTGCTGATGTAGAGCCTTAATATGAAGTAAATGATCAAATGATCTAAACTTACCACAATTATTACATTCAGACTATATAGACACGAATATACAAACAATCGATTTGCTCACAAGCACAAGGAAGTAGAACAGGTAGAGACTACATTAATTGGAAGACAAGGCGTCCTGAATAATAAAAATAATTAAAACTGTAATACATGCAAACAGGTCTTCTGTGCATGCTGATTAGATTTGACATTTCGAAGAAGTATTGGACAAATATTTATGTATTCAACATTCATGCACAAATGAGATGTTTTCTCTTGGATAATCACCAAACCTATCTAGAAATTTTATCGGTCAACACATCACCTAATATATCAATGTAGAAAAACTTAAAAGAAACACAGTAACAAGAACTCACCATCGTCCTTAAAGGCAGCATTTAAAATCAGACAATTATCAAAGGTCTGGCATAGGCAGGTAAAGGCGTTATAACCAAATAATATCACAGTAATTTGGTTACACATTTATTCTTACGTTGGACACTGCCTATTATGTCGGTATATGGTCAGGCCGTCGCTGAACATTTCGCCCAACACTTAGCAGGTTATGTTTCTTTGTAAGTATTCGAAGTCATATCGTAATACAATAACTTTTCCTCCCTCGAGCTAAAAATGATCTTGATAAATATATTTTCACTCTAATGAGACCAAGTCTATCGGAGAATTAAAATACCTACTAACATTGGGAAAAGTATTAAATGTATAGGTCGAATTAAATCATTTGACGAGAAAATAGCACGATTTCAGTTGGATTGAGTTGAATAATATTTCTTTGATCAAAATCATGAAACTTTGAAGAAAAGTTGTCTTCAAGCGATGAAATCAGAGCGTTGAACAACAATCAATCAGACGAGGCCGCCATAACCTAGCGAGCTTTGCAATCTAAAAATTAGACTTTTAACGCGCGGATTATATACAGTGCATTTTGCGACATAACATAACACAGGAAAGCTCCAGAATGATATAGCAGAAGTTAGGAGTACGTTGAAGTGGACTCACCAGACTTTGGGAGCGTGTGGGACTGCTGCTGGTGAAGGTGGTGTTGCAGCTGAGGGGCGGGGGCGGTGAGGTGGTGGTAGTGTGGGTGGTGAGGTTGGTGAGTGGGTCGTGGTGACGGAGCTTGTGATAAATCTACAGGCCTGTGACCTAAACTTTGGTGGTGAGAGGAAGGAGGGTTGTGTTGTGAGTTGGGAGCAGAGTGGTGCTGTGGGTCCAAGTGTTGGTGATGAGGAGGAGGGTTGGGGGTGTTGCTGTGGTGCAGTTGTTGGTGAGGCAGGTCTTGGTAGCTCGAGACTGGAGTGCTTAACGCAGGCAGGCCACTGAGACCTGTCATAACCTCGCCGCCCTGCGCAGAAATCGTATATATTCAGAATAGAAGAAATGCAGTCAGCAAATAGTACATACCTGGCAACTTCTGAGGTCTAACACGTAAAATGAACACAGTTAAATGAGCATGAGATAAGCATCTATGAAATAAAATCTATAATGGGCGAATATGAAAGGGCTGAACTGTACACCATTTTTTGAGAAAGGAACTATCATACAGACGGCCGTGCGTGGCTAGGGAGGGATACAATGAAGAGAGAAGTGACTAGTTAAGAAGTGCTACACTCACAGCAGCATAGTAAGGGTGCTGTATAGCAAGACACAGCAGCATAGTAAGGGTGCTGTATAACAAGACACAGCAGCATAGTAAGGATGCTGTATAACAAGACACAGCAGCATAGTAAGGGTGCTGTATAGCAAGACACTCACAGCAGCATAGTAAGGGTGCTGTATAGCAAGCTTGACACTCACAGCAGCATAGTAAGGGTGCTGTATAGCAAGACACTCACAGCAGCATAGTAAGGGTGCTGTATAGCAAGACACTCACAGCAGCATAGTAAGGATGCTGTATAATAAGACACTCACAGCAGCATAGTAAGGGTGCTGTGGCACGAGGGGAGATGACACAGAGCTGTAGGGGGAGCCCAGGCCTTCTGATGAACTCGCCCACTCCTCAGCCTGCCTGTTGTCCACACCATTGAACGTGTAGCCGTTCTGAGGGAGCAACAACACACATGTGTTAGCGGTGACAAGTTTGTCCCACGCAACAACAACAACAACAACACACATTACAATATAAATGTTGATGACAATTGAACGATGGTTATAATGAGCCAGCGTGATGATAGGAACGATTTAAATAAAATACCGGTAATTCGTGAACGTTGGCAGGCATGACGCAAACGCATATTCGAGCGGCCAGCACCTTGATTGAATCAGAATTGGTAAACCAAGATCACAGTGCGCGGCCTGACTACGATGAATAGAAAGAACGATCGCATCGTAAGCGTGTTACGTGCGTGATAATTAAAATACATAATTATTTATTTAACAGATATATAGACGTCCGCTGGTTGCAAGTTCAACCATGAAAACAAATACATACTGGATATAGAAATATAATCACAACATCATACAAATTCAGCGCGCAGATGATCAAAAATTTAATTCACTTGCATTAATAGAAATCCCTTTAACCAGTAGCGTTAAAAATAAAGATTAAACCACGTCAGTGAGTTATCAATGCGTTAATATAAGTGGGTCAAAAAGAGTGAGCGATGAAATGAAAGCACATAGGCTCAAAGAATTAAAATTGGGAAGAGAACAAACAGGACCGATAGCGACAAATCTAACTTATCTAAGATATTGTATGGAATGCGCGAATCTGCAGTATAGCTTCTTAATACAAAATAGGAGAGAAATAGAGCTCAAACCGCAGACATATCCTAAAAATGTTAATATCAAAATCAGTGACACGACACCGAATAAAGAGGGAGAGGGAGAGAGAGAGGCAGCGAGGGCGCATGGAAGAGAGGGAGATGACAGAGGGTGGCATGAGCCTGCTGCTGCTGCTTGTCGCAGAGAAGAGAGCCAGGGACGCCAGGTGCAGAGGTTCCCAGAGCTCTCGACTGGGGCGCCGCTATATCCTCTTCAAGACACTCGCTACTCCCTCACTAACTTGTCCTAATGCCACAGCCAAGTCTCCGCCGACTAATCTCTGCTTATCTCCTCACAAATAAAAGACGATGATTAGGTCAACTTTGTGCCTTAATAAGACACCAATTCAACAGACCACACTTAATGACTTCAGACTTAGTACAGTATAAATTAGCCAGCCTGTAGAGCATTGGGGAAAGAACGACGACGAAGAGAATTTTTTTCTCAAAGACCTAGACGCACTTTGCACAAATAGCTCGACAAATCTGATACTTAAGTGATGACGCGCCTGCAACCTTTGTGATGAATGTAAATAAAGAGAAAGAGGAAAGTGACTAAAAACCCATTTTGAATATTTTTGATTCCGATATCGAGACAATTCTCATTTAATTCATCAACTGTCGGGAAAAATTTCATCTTCAAACTAAGGCAATTTGAAAGTGTCCTTAGCAAGCTCAAGCGGTAACCCAAACGAAGGTAAATACAACAAAGCAGGGTCAGAAATTGCAAAAATCTCCAAAATTTTCAATTGTCACAGAAGATAAACTGATGGTAATATGTTAATTATACGAAGCATGCAGCCCATGTATGAACATGAGCTTTTTTTGTCCGCACTTAATACGTTCCATAACTAATTTTTCCAAGTACGATACCGTATCAGCAAATGAGACTGTCATCAACCTGTTTGTAAAGAATGTCCGTTTAATGCAGGCAGTAAAGCAGCTATACTCGTTTATGAAAAAAGAGAGTACAGGTGTCACGTATTTGTAGATTTCACTATATAATTGACTCACATAAAATTTGCACAAAATATGCTAAATAAATTTAGAAATGATCAACTCACGGTTTTGGGCAAGGTCTTCAGATGACAATCCAGTGTGAATGCAGTGTTTCCATTACAATCTTCACACAATATTGGTAGTAACTCTAAGTTAATATTAATAATTAAAATATTTAATTATTTTCAGCGTGGGTTATCATTGAAATCGTGGCAGCGCATGAAAAGAAACAAGAAAATACAAACAAGAAGGCGACGATATGTAAGAATTCGGTCAAACGATAAAACATTACTCAAAAATGCCTTTAGAAAATAAGCCAGAGCCTATCATGCAGTTACGCGCTAGTATATCGTGCATTGGGTACAGATAAAGAGTCGAAGGAAAATATGATACGCAGAAAAACTGATGACGCCGTGTAACCCATATTAACGTTACATATTATACTAACGAAGGATAGACAGAAGACTGGCTTGCTATATGACCGCTTCCTATAAGCAAACTCCATCTCGGACAGTTAAACTGCTGCTAAACAAGCAAACAAATTAATAGAGATTATCAAATGTTCTATTTCGTATCGATCGTTCGAGTATTTCGTAAACTTTGAAACTATTTTTCGATGGAATTATGTTAATGCTAATTTGAAGAAATAACTGAGACGACTCAAGGTAAGTGTATGGAATATGCCATATCAACGACACGTATGGGCTGACACGTATGGGCTGAGCGAGTGTTGAGCTACAGGTCTAGCGAGCGCGTGACTGGACACGTTGTTCCAGGAGCGGCAGTCGAGCGCGGTATGGCAGCGATCCTACACAGCGAAGGATGCTGCGACTGTTGCTCTGCCAGCAGCTGCACTGCATGACCCGCCCTAAAATCCTGTGCTGCCAAGCAGGAACATACAAATTAGTCGGGGGAAAATTCCCAACCGGGTATTTTAACCTTTATAAACAGTGGCGTTCTTCGAGTGGCGTTCTTCGGCAGTGACGAGTGGCGTTCTTCGGCAAGCTTTGTGAAAACGCTCGTACATTCAAAAGTTTAGAGGTAGGTACCCAATCTTTATTATAATTTTGTTCGCTCGATTGCATAGACGTTAAGGACAATTAAAGCTATACTGGAATGAGATGGTCTAAGGAAGGAATTCTAAATCTTTACAATAGCCAAGCTTCAAGGCGAGCGAACGAACAAGTATATTTTATAAATCAACAACGTAAGCTCGTTCATTTCTTCTGAAGTTTACGCAGTACGCACATCAAGTTACCTACTTTATCATCCAGCATAAAATTATAGACCTCCTCTTTAGACGATATATTCATCATTTCTATTCATCTATTGCAACAACTCCACAATGCTACGAACCAATCAACCCGCACATAACTAAATCGAAGCTTAATCGGTACCTAGCTAGTTAAAAAAATCAAGTGCTTGGTTAAAGATGGCAAATGATACATACACTATATTTTCATTGTGAAACGAATTGAGAATTATTCGATGGGCAAGATGTAGAAGAGGTCGGATGTTTAAAAGATCAGATGTTCAAGATATTAATTCTTCGTAGCATGGTTCCTCCGCCCAGTCGCCCGTCACAGGAGTGATCCTTCCTTTAACCTGGCACACGAAGCTCCGCCTCGCTTCCTGAGGCTGGCATGCCTCAAGATATCATCAACAAGAAGAAGAGAAAGGGGGCTTGTGACCTCTGAGGTCGCAGGTCACAAGGTCACGCCGCGCAAGAACCTCCGCCCGCTCCTTCTGCCCTGCGCACCGCGCTTCTGTAGCCCCGCGCTGCCTTAGCTAAAATCATGGCGGAACACCAACGTCAGAACGTTAAGCACTTAGTGGCTAACTACATGGCGCATCACCAACGTCAGAACGTTAAGCATTTAGTGGCTAACTACATGGCGCATCTTGAGTTAAATGCCTAATGTCGCGGACGTATCGTGAAATTTTCTATTGTCTCAGCAGAGTCCTGCAATTATGAGCTGATTCTTATTTTAATGGATTTGAATTTTCATTCCATCCAAAAGAGTAGAGTCAAAAATAAATCCCAAACTCTCCGCATCGTTCACTATCATTTAAGTTGAACACGTTTTCAAACTAAGAAAAGGGTCAAAGGTTCACACTATACATCCCACACGGCCTAGTCTCCAACGGAATGTCACAAGTGGTCGGTAAATAGCCAATGATCTCAACAATTGAGCGTTCATAATGTTATACAGTTAGTTCAGTGGCCGCATGCAGTTGCTAGATGATGATATACAAATAAACAACAACAGGATCAGCGTCAGTACGAACTGCAGCAAAAAAAACAACTGTACACAATATATTATGCTAGCACGTCTACAGAGAAGTATTTATAGAGAAGGAGGCAGTGGTGACCCGACAGGAAGAGGATGGCTCATTATATGCCACAAGATCAACACTTTTGGTATGAGGAGGCCACGACCTTCTCACCATCACAGCTCAATATGGTCCATAAGCTCTGCAGATAAAACCATGCACCGCTAGAACTCTACCTCAACAGCATCTTATCTGCCAGTTCGGGACGATCATTTTTTAACGACTAAAACCGAACAATAGCAATAATTTAGTTACAAATTACAGATTTAATTCAAAATAAATATTTTAGTATTAATTATATCTAAATTGATCTTTTAGTCAATAGGATTTTATAAACTCTCATAAATTAAAGAAGCCCCTGACATAACTATTGCGCGAGTATTTCGGTAAACTCATACCTTCATGCGTAGAGTCCCACACGCATGCCTCATTGGCGTATTCAAGATACTTCACACCCTACCAATACGCTACCCGCGAAGTCTATCGCAACCGTCTCGATAATTCCACCGCAATTACGTCTGATGGTCCACGACACGAGATAAAAAGACGCAGTTCATGATCTTTCACCTCAATCACTGTTAGCTTATTAATGCGGGACTTCGACATCTCCGACACAAAACTTATCAGTAATTGAGGTGGCAATCAGACTAAGAGTATTATTGACTTCCAAGAGATGAATATTCAGAAATAGGACGCCCTAAAATGTGATGAATGCAGTTGCTGAAGTAAGTTTTACCAAATAATATAAAATATTAGCACTCGCCGCACCTAGAGCAGCATGAATAAAATGATTGAAGAAGGTGCAGAAGTATAGTAGTAGCTTGGAACGAATATATTGGTAGATAGCTGATGATAGTAAAACTTGCGTACATGTGAAGACAGCACAGACAGCTGTAGCGTATGTACATGTGAAGACAGCACAAACAGCTGTATCGTAAGTACATGTGAAGACAGCACAACAGCTGTAGCGTATGTACACGTGAAGACAGCACAACAGCTGTATCGTAAGTACATGTGAAGACAGCACAAACAGCTGTAGCGTAAGGACATGTGAAGACAGCACAGCTGTAGCGTGAGTACATGGGAAGATAGCACAGCTGTAGCGTAAGTACACGTGAAGACAGCACAGCTGTAGCGTAAGTACACGTGAAGACAGCACAGCTGTAGCGTAAGTACACGTGAAGACAGCACAGCTGTAGCGTGTGGGCAGGCAGGCAGTAGCAGGTACGGATGCAGGGCGCACGTCCGGATGTTGCAGGTCGTGAGAAGTTAACCAGAGCGCAGTCCGTTCCCAGGCCCTCAGCCGCACTTGACGCTCGCACATCACCTCGCCGCTCATGTGCGCTCAAAAAAATCTTATTTGCACCCGGTCCATCCGTCCTCGACTCTTAGATCAAATTTTTCTCATTGCAGATCGCGAACACCAAGTGATTTACTGTCAAAATGATAAATTTTTCGCTTTAGCCAAGCGCTGCTGATGAGAAATGCAAAGGGATTTAAATTTTTGAGATCGAGTCCCAGCTTTTAATTTGTTTATCACGTTTTATTCTTAATTGAAAGTTCTGGCCTGTAAAGTTGACTGTCATATCATGCTAAAGTGATCGATTCCATAGAAAAAGTTACTCATTCGAGTCCAAGTCAATAATAGCTGTTGTCTGCAATTCATGAATTTTTCATTATTATTCATAGCCGATTATTTCTGAAAAAGTGCAGCCCAGGCTCACCTGAATGTTTAAATTTATAACCAACGTAATTGCACACAAGTATCTCTCGTAGTAGTTAAAATCCTGAAGGATTACGGTCACTGTTACTATAATCAAACACACCCATTATCTTTCGTCCAACTTCTCGCTCGATAAATTCGGCGAGCCACAAATACCGACACAATAATAAGGTCTGTGTCAAATAAAGATCTCTGCTATCTTCTCTCTCGCCCCCAAATATGGCGCGCTCCATTCATACGCAGAACACCCTGTGTTCAAGCAGATTTTCTTTACTACGACGACAGGATTGGCGGGCGCGTCACTTGACCAAACCACGCTATGAGAAATTCTCAGGCCGTTTTCCGACTCTAGTGCCAAAGAGAATTGGAAGGCATTTGTTCCCATGCGCGTGGGACCGCGATATAGGCACACATGGCATACCTGCAGGCAGGCTGGTCCAAGCGTAGTTCCTCGTACGCACGCGTGCGGCTATGACCGTGACGATAACTACGCTACGACATACATTTTATTCAATGAATGCTCAACAACATCTCAGCCTGGGATCCGACCATTCCGTTTCCTTGCCTTGGAAATTTTTGAAATTAGAGCTCAATAATTTATGCCCCAAGAAGCAAATGAAAGAGCACAAAAAATACCCTAGTGTATTTGGGCGCCATTTGTATTTAAGTAATAGTATTTAAGCATCATATATACTGAAGAATTAGCATTTTTGGCGCTACATGTGAAGAATATTTGTGGTGCCACTGGGTATGAAATACTTGTATTTGGGCGCTGCATGTATTCAAGCATTTTTGCAATATGCCATGAACAAGAAGTTGGATGTTTATTCCTGGTGACAGATCGAATTCTTGATAGTTTCAGGCTGGTGGCGGTGGTCACACGTTTCGAAAGCTGTTACTTTCCTACATACACTTCTTCTCTTCAAGAACTGAACAGCAGCATACTGAAAGCATAATTAATTATTCCAACACTGAGCGCAAAACCAATTTTAAAATTAAGTAGAGCCGCTCATCAGTACGCCACGAAAAATGTTCCAAGACAAACGCACGCTGATGAACCACAGAGAAGCGTGTGTGCCAGAGCCGTGCGGTGTAGGGACGACGGGAGTCAACGTTGATCAGTTGAGGTCATGCGAAAGAGCGCACAGGAAGGCTTCATTAAATGCCATTACTTGGTCACCTGTGACCTAACCATCTCTCTAGAACTGCTACTTCTTCTTCCACGAGCACCAACCCGCGACGTAACGCACGCCTATTCCAGGGATGGCACCCCTTCTAGTCACGAGACGTACGAGCAACAACAGATTATAGGAGCGTCGCGATGCACGTTAGTCTCTTTATGCGTTCTTTCAAAGAAAGGCAGGCTTATAGGTACTTTCAAAAGGCGTACGCGTGTTTTGTTAGAAGACGTACACACATAGCATTCAAAAACGAGTACCGAAACTTTCATCTCAAGTACTATATTTGTTATCACCGCGCAATACGCTCGTCATCATGGGTTTCGGTTACAGCTGAAAGAGGTTAAATATTTTTCTCTTTCGAAAAATCTCTAATTCTCTGTATAGCTGTAAACAATGTCTGTCTAAAATCTCTTGCTAACACCAAATTAGAGATAGATCTATAAAACGAAAACACATGCGAAAAAAATGTATAGAAAAGGCTTCTTAATAGCTTATTGCTTCGCAATAAATTCATTGAAAGCTTTACGCATTTCAAAAATAGAGCTAAAATAATAATTACAAGGGAAAAATTTGAAATGTCTATCACCCAAGAAACTGAGGTGCATGATCGTCTTCTGTGGCTGACTTGAAGTAGCCGGCGAGTGAGGCAGGATACGAGCATTACACTAGGTAAATCCTGCAGATAATTTACCACATCCGCTCAGCCGTGTGGCGCTACCAGTTGCATGGAGTTGAGCCTCTTGTTGACGTCGTCAGCGTAGTGACGGTGTGATGGTGGTCATGACTGTGGCGCTACCAGTTGCATGGAGTTGAGCCTCTTGTTGACGTCGTCAGCGTAGTGACGGTGTGATGGTGGTCATGACTGTGGCGCTACCAGTTGCATGGAGCTGAGCCTCTTGTTGACGTCGTCAGCGTAGTGACGGTGTGATGGTGGTGATGATGACGACGACGGAGGAGGCGATGAAGGTGGTGGTGAATGCAACGTGGTGGATGATAGGACAAGATAGTAGAATAGTTGTCGTGGTTACGGGTTATGTGCATGAAGCTACTGAGCGGCAAGGTTCCAGCAACTGGTTGGAAGTAATAATGATAGTTGATGATAAGGACAGAAGCCAGGTTCTAATTTCTCATACTTACGAAAAGGATAACAAACGAGGTTGAATTGCGTGAAGTACGGTTGATAACGAGGCACCGCGAGGTCAAATGCGTACAGCCATGTATTGCTTTTAACTACGGAGCAAATGAGGGTCAGCTAAATTTTTTGTATTTAGCATGCTTAAGTTTCAACTATAGAAATAGAACGTCGATATACTTAATGATAATTAGGGATTGCTTTTTAGCAAACATGAAGATAAAGACAAAATAAATAATTGTTCCGTCATAAAATATGAATAATGCCGAAACAAATAACAATTTTTAGACATTTCGCATGAAAATAAATGAATTCAGGGCTTATTTAAACAGTCGAAGGGCCACGATACGATTAAGAACATGTACATTTCTATTGAATGTATTATTGAATCCCCTCGTCGGATTTCATTGAAATAGTTGCGTCGCAAACTAACTGATGCAAAAGAAAATAAATTACGCCTGTCACAGTTGAAGTGAACTTGATCCTATGTAGCAACTGGAATAAGGCCGTAATTCACTTAAGAGCGATGCCGTTCTCGTCGCAAGAATGGTTTTTGGTGAGGCGCTTTAGTATACATACAGTTCGTTCTTTGTATAGAGGCACCGCTAGACGGAGCTAGCGGTGTCCATGCAACACAGGTGTGTATACATATTACATCTTGAGGTGTCGCGTATCCTCTTCTAAATCTTGGCTTTAGAAACAATAAGCGAGTTGGAAGGCTCGACACCTCGCTCCTAAGACAATCGGTCACCGCAAGCGTCGGTCCAAAGTCCGCTAACGCGAAAGAGAAGCGCCAGCTATTCTTGCTAGGCAGCTTTTGTGTTGCGAGTTCCGTGTGTCGCGTTTGCATGCGCTGTTCAAAAGAGTGTCGCGACATAGCAAATGCAGGCGGCCCTTGACATGTTCGGTATCTACAATACCACAACGACCATTGAAACGGAGACGAGCACCAATATCAATGGGTAACCGCTTTAAAGGTACAAATGAAATAAGATGCATTGTAAGTCTTACAGTTATCATTATTATTAGTTATCATTATTTCACTTTTTGTCAGCTCGTAGAAATGAAGGAAGAAAAAAACTCTGACGAAATACTTTAAGGAATGATCAAAATAAACTTGCACCGACAAGCAAAATTTCAATTATGAATTGTTTCATAATTACTGACATTATTGATGTGGAATTTCCATAGCCAAGGAATAGCTAAAGCTAAATGCTGTAAATTAATAGTCAATAGTACACGAACTAACTTGAATAACATCAGGAAATAAACGGTGAAAATATCTTTACGAGTATCATTAACAATGGATTAATTTCAATACCAATTATGACGGGGGTAGCAAAGCACACAACACCTAGGGCAGTTATATTAGCTCGTCAGATAACTTGTACGAGAATAAAGGTATAACCTGTCCTGCGCCAGACGATACATGCGCTCGGGCGGGTTCCTGATCATGTTTCTCGGCCATCAATCGGAGACAATAGTCATGCAGCAGCGGTGAGTTAGTACTGCAGTGCTTGCACCGTGCACCAGCTGTACACGTAATATTGAGAGCCCCGTAGGAAGAATGCGACGCATGTAGATCGGGATCATCATAAGTAAAAAAAGGAAGACATTGCAAAGTGATTTCTAAATACAGACAAGTTAAAAATATTCAGAGATACGATAGGAATTTATGTATCGATGCTAAATTATGGATAAAACTATTCAACATATAACCAATAAAGTTATAAAAACATTGGCACTATTTTATGTATCGGACAGTGCGTACTAAATTTATATACATAATGATTATAATTAGCAATAATTGATTATATAATTTGATTATTAAATAAAAGATAATTCTTCTGGAGTATTTTTGATAGGTACATTTGTTTATGCGGTGAAGACGTTAAATTATCAATTTAACGCAATTAAGAATCTCTTAAGTTACGCCTCGGTTGACTAGTTAACTTTTTCCTGCATGGCCAGAGATCCAATCAAAACACGGCCACCAAACTAGAGACGAGCCTGGCAGAGCTGCGAGGCGATGGGAAGAAGAAGTAGAGGTTTGCAGAGGTTGATAAGTCACCTCTTAATTACAGGAAAGCAAAGACCAGACGCAAAAAAAGTTCCCGTGCTAAAAAGTCGTGAGTGCATAAGAACGAACGAAGTAGGAGGAAGGGTTGTGAGGAGGAGGGGGAGAAAGGGACTGTTTACGAAGGGTGCGGGAGTAAGGGGGGGGAGGTAAATCAGTAGCGTGAGAAACTGGTCTCGTTCCTGAAAGCTCGCAAGAAAATCATGGGCAGCATTTATTTGGCTGGATTTAATTATGCCGCAAACCGGAAGAGAAGAGTAACAATTTTTAGCAGTTATGAGAGCATTTATCATAATGACACGGGCAATTACAAACTAAAATTAATAAAATTTTAAATGTTTTAGTTTTTACATGCAAGGGTACACAAGTGACAGAAATACAAGGTGCTCAGAGCATTTCAGTAGAGGTGTAAGACTAACGCCATCACGTCAAACAACAACCAAGGCAGGCAAGTCAGCGGATACAGATAGAAGTGAAGGCTGAATCACACAACCACCAGGTCGCTAAAACTGACCAGTCGAACAGTAAAACAAAACAGCTCGCAATGCGCGGTGGAGATGACAATTTGAGTCTTTAAATTCTCAGGACTTCTCAGTTTGTTCCAATTCTGTGCCGGAGTTTTAATTGTCAGCCGTCGACAAAAAATATCAAATATTAACACATACACGAGCGAAAAAAATTATATCCACAACATATTGTAGTGTCAAGCAGTGGAACCGGAACGTCAATCATAGGCTACAGGTTCAAAATTTACCTCAGATGAAAAATTCCTATCATAATAACCACCCGGTAATCAGAAGTAAAAGAAATCCCAAATTAACCTCTATCGGCGCTTCGTGTCCCAGAAATTCAGCTAGTGGAAGACACCAAAGGACGACGAGAGGTAATAGATCCGAGTAACACCATCACTATCTTAACTGATGAAGTTAGATACAAACTAAATCCTTACTCAGGCTCAGTACAATGGTAAAGATTCAATTATTGAACACGGCAAAGGAGACAACTGGTCGACGTAGAGATTGGATACATGGAATCGAGCAGACGAGCGATACAACGAGCCGTCGGGGAGGAGGGTGCGAGGCGGCAGTGCGGCGAGCCACGCGTCACGGGCCGGCGGAGTCGCGCGTCCTGCCAGCTCTCCGGCCAACGTCGCTCCTCAAGCGAAAAATTGAACACTTCAAGAGGTTCCGGCGTTAGGTAGCGCTAGGAGAAAATTTCGCAAAATAACGCCACGCACATTCGGCAACAGAACGGTACATTAATGTCTTGTGAGTTCACGTTCAGTTTTGAATGGCATCAACAGGGATTCCATCTGAATATTTTATTTGGGTTGGGCTGAATATTTGGGTTATATGTAGTAATGGTATACGTAAAACCCAACTATGGACTCTCCTGAAAGCTTGCGGCTCTTCTGCTCGCGAATAATGCGCTTCAATACAAGTAGTAATACGTGGATTGACGTGTAATAACAGGTCCACTGAAAACATGCGAACACTTGCAGAAATGATTAATAATAGATAGAATAATCAATAGATCGATACTAAATTCAGGAGAAGAATTTTAAAACGAAAAAATGTTCCACATAATCCCAACATTCCTTTCAATTTTACGGCTGACGAAGACAAAAATTTGATTGAAATGAAGAAAACTAAACTAAATCAAGTTAAAAATATGGAAGTGGATTTTCCACAAATGCAGCATTATTACATCATTAACTATCTTGAGAGTGCACCGTATTCAACTCGCGTGTATCTTCGTTTCAGCAGCAGAATGATTCAGAATGTCTCAAATTACGACTGGATGCGACGTCGAGATCGCATTATCGTATGAGTCACGAAACGCGGAGGTGTTTAGATAATAGCGCTTGTATTGAGGGGAACGCAATGACGTCGTTATGAAGAGACCGGTGGCGGTGGTAGGGTTGCCGCAGCGGGGAGAGGGCAATGACTGCGACGCTATACCGCAGCGTCCGGCTCCAGCTACCGAACATTTCAGCCTGGCCGAGCTTAGCTGCTCACTTCTGCACCATCGATATACGATGTGTATTCAATCTATGTTTTCTCTTCACCACAACTGAAATACACGATCAATTAGCAGATGGATGAATTAGTACTGAATGCATCTATTTATTACTCATGTTATAAACTTCATAGGAGCAGGTCATTAACCTAGTCTTCCTTTGGCACGCTACTAACATGAAGCAATTTTCCTTAGAGAATTCATATTTTTTATACTTGCATACAAAAAATTGCGCATTACGACGAAATGAGCTCAATACCATTCCAAGTTCTCGTGTGATTTTGGTGCAAAAACCTAAGAATGGTGATAATTTATTGCTTCAAATGAATTCTGGACAAAACTAATGGCGTCCACTTCCCGGCCTGAAGGTAATTGAACACACAGGAAACACGTCGCACCTTCGGGCCACTACTGTACGCTCTAGTTTAATGTACGCTTCACTTCTCAAAATCCATACATCAGAAACGTAGTGACAGGAGAGGTACATTTGGAAAAAAAGTATTTGCAGTATATGAACAAACGACGAGCCGAATATTGCAGAAATGTTTGCAGCTATGCAGAAATAGAATAGATCACAAAAGTAACTTAGAAGCCTTTCAAGGAAGATCAAGATCAACAAATGAAGAGGCAAAATGAAGCCAATACACAGAGGGAATATGTTATACAGTTTTTAGAGGAAGCTTCGAGGTCGAAGCTAAAGATGCAAAACGGTCTGAATCGACTTGTATAGGCAACGGCATGAAGCGAATGAGCGAAAGTAAAAAAAAAATGCAAATGAAGAAAAGACATTCACCTGTCCTGCATGGGCGCGCCGTAACGCAGAACTCTCCCACACAACTCTCACTGCGTAGCACAGTTCAGGGTAAGGCGTGAGAACGGGAGCCAACTATATATATAGGCACATGTGGCTTGACTGTTTGTTTGCGGCACACTTAGAATAACATTAACACTGTTTGTATTTGCTGGCATTATATCACAGTTACTAGAGGTGATATAATACACGGACATCTGAGTGACTACAAAACGCCCAGAAAAATCCGTTGAACTTTCGCATCAAAATTATAATTTATAACATATTACTTAATTCAATTACTAATACTTTAGTCTTGATATGTTTCGAACACACGGCAAAAAGCAAAACGGCGGCAGCCTACAAATACAACGGGCGCCGTACGCACGTCAAATCTCAAACTTGAAAAAGTTAATTGGGCGGATGCCAATGGCTTTTCTTGCTTACGGTTGATCGGAGTAAACTCGAGGACAATTAAATGTACTTTATGCCTACGAAAGCCATGATCAAGTACATTCATCTTCAATCAAACTGAATGACTGGCTCGTGAAGAAAATTAAATAAATTATTCTAAATATTAACAATATTAATTATTTAATGAATTAATAATTAATTAATAAACAATTATTTAATAATTAATCAAATAATTATTAATTATTAAATAAATTCATCCCGTGCGAAAAAATTGAATCCACTAGCAAGTTTTGTGGGTATATCTGAATTAAATATAAGTCAAGGTAAATCTGAATTAAATATAATTAACATTGTATAGGATGGAAATGAAGTCACAAACGTGTATTTAAGATTACAATTTATACATAGGACTTCAAACTTCAAATAAAGAAAATGACAATTGGTTGCAGTCACGGTGAATATAACCCTGAAAGATTGAATACACAATGAATGATCCGCATTTACGTGGAGATTTCGCAGTAAAAGGATGCTTCGAAGCGAAACCTTTAATACAGTCAATTAGAAGCGCTCTTTTTGTATGAAGCTTGCCAAAATGTTTCAAAGATAATAAGACTACAGGAAAATTTGGGTAGAATATTCCGTCAATTAGAGTTAATTCGAGTCATACGGGTTACTTCAACTATCTACTAAAATACCACCAACAATTGAAATTTTGTAATGGACTCCAAAGAGTTTAGCTAAGTTGAAATGCTTTTTTCTTTTATTCAAAAATAGGTAGACCAACGATCTTTTTCTTCCAAAGTCTTTTAAATGGTAAAGATGTGAGCAAAACTCGCTTGTTTAGCGAGACTAAATAACGCTCTCTCGACCAACACACAAAGCAGATGGCGAAAACAATCAGAAGAATATCTGAAAGACCATGAAATGAAGAAGCCAGTGGTTCGTGTAGGTAAGTTTATAGCAGGACACCGTAGCAACTTAAGAATGCACAAACACAAAGTGCCTGCTGCATGAGTGCACAATGCAACAAAGACAAATGCTAAGTCATAGTCTTTATAGTTGAGATTGCATAGATGCCGACAGGAGACCCAGGTTACTAAAGACGTATTGAGCGAAGCGCTGCAAGGGACGGCACGACTGCTCTCATACAACTGCGTTCTACAATAAATAGCGTTAAGAACCGGACCATAAGTAAGGCGATGAGCTCACTTCCACAAACCCTAATGAAAGTTTATAAAGTAACATTTGAAAATTTGCTAGGCAAATTTTATTACACAAACTACAACCTTAACCCTTGCATTAAGCGCTTGGGCGTAAGATATGCGATATCAAAACGTTAACATTGTAATACTTATGAGCAAACGTTTTAATTATTGAGTTCGATGACGCATTGAATAGAACCAAATCGCGTATAAGGTGATGACACTAGACAGTGAAATATCATGAATAATACCCGTAGACTTCATCGTTGGAGCAAGTCTATGGCGCATGGTGGGTTTGTTACGTTTATCAACGAAAGTAAAGGCCAATATTGAAAATCAGAAATTTTCAATTATCACACTGTAAATCGAGGAATTTTATTTAATTAAAAAAGATTTTGCTGGCCATGCGCAAGTTCCTGAGGTAGTAAGAAATGATGGCATATTTTGAAGGGAAAAAAATCGCTATGCCATTTTTTATGCAACAAATAGAAAATTTGAATTCAGTCGAAGTTTATGAAATTTATAAACCTATATTCTTGGTAAGTTAACCTAAAATTTATGATAATGGAAGCTTCACACGTTCCAAGACATGTGAAAAATGCTATTTTAAAAGAAAATCACCAAATCAGTGGCAATTAAGTATAAATACAGTAGTAAAAGTATTGTAACAAATGGTAACTTTCAGAGTACCTTAAAATTCATAAGAGAATATTTCTTGATTATATTCGGTTCCGCTCAGTTCTTATCGTAAATTCAGTGTTCATAGCAAGAACATTTTGCTGTATATTGGTCTTCAAACAACGGCCGCGTGTAAGCGAGAACTGCGATAAGAAGAGCGTTTATATAGACACTTAAATAAATTAGTATTGGGCGGATATAAGTGATCGTCGGCGTGACATTTGCACGGCTTAGTAATATTTAGAGTACGCGTAGCGTTTTGAATGAAGCCTATATAGTCACTTCTACGAAGTAATTATGACTTACGCAGTACTTTATTATGACGCAGTAAAATACAAAGAAAAATTTAAAAGAAAACGCAAGTAATTTATCACGAATTATTTTTGTGATTCAGTTGTTAAAGATCAAATGTAATGTAATGAATGGTATAATTATATCACAAACCAAGCTGGAAGCAAGAAATGTTCATAGCTAAGAAAACATTATGCAAATATATATTCGATATGGGGTTTACAGTGTAAAGCAATAATACAGTGACTTAATTCAATGACTGATGTAAAAATAACTAGAACAACCACAGCACTAAAAATTAAATTGTGATATCAATGATTACAGGAACAACCAAAATATTGTCAACAATAGAAATGACGAGAAGAGAATAAGTAGAAGCAGCAGCAGTAAAAGCAGTGGTAGAAGCAACATGAGCAGCAGTAACAAGCTGGAGGCACGCATATATACAAGAGGACAGATGAACGCCATTGAAAGGCGAGCGTTTGAAAGCTCGGTTCTGGAATGTCCTTTCACTGATTTAAATGGCAATCTTTTAAGGGAGGCGCGAAGCAGAATTTCGTGAAGCGTGTCGAGGCAGAGAATATATATGTTCGAAGGGCCAAAATTCGGAGCGAAAACTACTTTTACAATAGTCGGGAACAGAAATATTAAGGAGAAAAACGGTGTTTAAAGTTCAGGGAGAGAACAGAAAGAACTCTTAGGAAGAATAAGCGACATATACAGCAAAGTTCAGCAATTAAAGCATAGTGAAAGAACATCCGCGTTTGGAATCGTGAAAAGGATGTGCCCGAGTCAGCAGCAGCCTAATAAAACTGAGCGCTTATCCTTTAATTTGTTTCTGTGTTCTTCATATTATACATTTTTAAATAATAGGAATCATTAAATCAAATTAGCTTCGTCTGATATTGCATGACGTGCCAATACTACTTCTGAAAATCATATAAAGATTTAATTCCCGAAATATGAAAAAAAATCTTTAACAAGTTAAATAGTGAATATACCCCAATCTTTGCTACGAAAATGAATTCGTTGAATCCATGTTCAGCTAAGTTCGTTTGGATGAATAGAAAATAAATAAAGGTTACAGATGGCAGATACACAGCAACTTTAAATTAATTTTCATTCGAAATGAATTAAATAAAAAAAAAACAAAGTTGAAAGTTGATTCATGCACCAAGACGAGTTAATGCAGAGGAATTTATTTGTAGAAAAATATAAACAGTAAACACTTCAATTCTAATAAGAGGAATATCAAGCCTAATAGAAATTCGGAATAGAAGAAAACCTTTGTAATACATCCAGACGAACAAAATAAAATAATCGATTCCAGTCCAGACCGAAAGTAAGAATTCGCGCGTATAAATATTCTTGAAACAGATGTCAAGAGCGGAAGATGATTTTGAAGGCGCGCGAATAAGGGGCCAAAGTGGAACCGCAACATTGCCACAGCTTCCTATAATCCTAAGGGAACCTTTAAGACGAGGACGAGTGTAACGGTTTAAATGACAGCAGGGAAGCAGAAAGCAGATCGGCATCACGTATACACACAGGAAGTATAAGGCACACAGGGCACGCGCCTTGCCAGTGGCAGAAGGAGGAGGTTGAGGTAACTCGAGAAGCCGAGCCATGCGGCACACGCAACAATGCCTCCCGCTCCCGGCAGACCAAGCAGTTTAAAGGTCCTCCGCACGGCAGCATTGACGAGAGTAACGGTCGCTGGGGCCACACAAAAGACCTACCAAGAAAACTGCCGATGCTGAGGGCCCAAGAAAAGAAGGAACTGATGCTCGGCTGCTCCTTATATTGCCATTGAACCATTGAACGCTGCTGCCGCCGGGCTCTTTCAAATGGATGGTCGGATCGAGGAGCAGGAGGAGGAGGGCTAGACGCGCAGCAATGTTGCCAGCTGTGGAGGAATCTCGCTCGCCCTGTACCAATAATGAGCGGCAGCTGCACTATCACAATGTGCACCGCCAGACACATTCACTGATTTTAAAAGCCCGTGCCTCTTATGCCATCTAGATCCCGGCCGTCCGTTTAAGCCAAAAATAGGCGTATAATCGTGCGCAGAAAACTAACAAAACGTTGGCAGGATCACCGACATATGGACAAACTATGATTATTTCATTTAAAGAACTACAGGTTTCCTGACAGGCTGGGATTTCAATGTTTAATGCATCCAAATAATAACTCGCAAAATTGCAACTTATAGTTTGAGCAAGAAAATTCGATGCACTGAAAATGATTTGCAAACATTCAGACAACATATGAAATTCCTATAACAGGTAATCACGCATGACACAAATAGAAACAAGGCTATTTATACGTAAAATAAACTTCACGACGGAATTAGGTAAGAAAGATTATATATTAAAATCTTACATGTACCTTATTCAAGTTGTTTTAAATGGAAGCCAGCACGCGGGCACGGATGAATGAGAGTGCAAGAAACAGGACACCGCACTTCCGAAGTGCGTGAGTTAGGACGATGGTCCTTATGTCACCAACATCTGCTATACCCATGGCCTCCCTCATCTCCCTGTCAGTCCATGCGTTGCTAAACACTGACATTGGATTGTGAAGTCCACATTGCATCTGAATGTAATGTCGAAAATAGAGCAATCACATCAGATCGTTTCATTACTAAATAAGTTATGTTGTTTCAAAAAATGCGGATACTTTGAATAAAACTTATTAATCATTTTATACTACTTTCTATTACTGAAGAGCAAATGCAATTTCACGTCTTAATAGGAATCATTGAATTATTATATGGAGAAAAGCGTTCAGCTATTTAAACACCTAGGAAGCAAATGCGTCGGATATGGAGGTTGTCACCAACATCTGGTGTTGCTTTATACCCTTACCTCCCCCCTCTACCCTGCACTCCTCTCATGCCCCCACCCCTGCCCATAACGGCCAACGTGCTGGCACGTGCCCTAGCGCACAACCACCGAGCATTCACGCATCTCTCAAGACGACACGCGCGCGAGTGTATACATAGAATTGAGTGCGTAAGAAAGCGCACTGTAACTAATCCAAGGATGTGGTGCCGTCTTGACCAGCAACTTAAGAAAACACATTGCTAAAAAATTTTTAACTTTTTACAACGCTCGAAATGAAGTTCGATGAGGAGTTATTTTCTGAGAACTGAAAATAAAAATGACGAAGATTTCAGGATGATGAGTGGAAGATAACGCTTAGAAGCGATGAGAGGTGAAAATTCAGCATTTCATTTCATATCACTAAGGAGAAGACGCTGCAGATTCCGTTCCATAATTTTCATTTGGCTTATATTTTCGATTGCGTTCGATTGGCAAAAGGGCTGGAAATGTCCGAGGTAATATAAGAACTACATTGAGAATTCAAATATGTGCGAGCAACAATCTTACATTTCAGTTCTCCGCCTAATAATTCATAAGATGGTCGGGCAAAACAAATGCGTGTTTTACAGTTAAATTTTCAAACATCGAATACAACACCTTTCTCCAAATAAATAATAAAATTTAGCAAGTGATATAAAACTTAAACATCGAATAATTCACTTAAATACTCGCAGAATAGATCAAACTGTGCATCGAAAAGCACACGTAAAATTCGGGCAAAAAGACCACCCGGGCACTCGATAATCCGTGAAAAATTTCGTTCGATTTTAAAACCATTCATCAAACTTATGCATGGAAAGATTCGTATTTCGTTCAAAAAAACCGTGGACAAAAGACAATTTACATGCGAAGACCACAGACAATCAAGTTTTTGAATGAGACAATGGAAAATCAAATGAACAACAAATGTTGCGAAATACAATTTACTTACCTACCAGGAAATTTTGTGGGTCACAAAAGGCTCTCATATAGTTATACCCATGGCTTTCAACAGACTCATGTATAGCCATGGTTACGAGTTAGGAAAATGTATACCAGATATATCACTGCAGCCATGCGGGGTATATAGACAACTATAGCCTCGTGTGTTAGGATTAATTGTTCATGTGAGTGGACGCCATTAGTAAGAATTATTTGTTTAAAGAGCATAATTAATTAAGATTACTTGTCAGCTGCCATTACGAATTGCCGCATCACATCGCGCACGCATACATGCAGGACAAACTATATACACACTTCACGTTCATGCATATACACGCATACAAATTTCCATAAAAGTTGGGATCGTAATCCAAACTTCGGATATGTTTTATTTTTATTTGAAATGTTGTATAGTCAATTTAAATATGAACAATATCACAATGAGAATAGTCGCAAATAATATAATCTGAGCATGAATAGTTTTTCATTATAAAATTGCCCCAGAGAATTAATTACTTGTCTATACACGCACGTTTTTAGAGGATTCAAGTTTCGCAAATACTTTTTCTGGTTAATCACCAACTTAGAGTTTGAATCGCAGGTAGTGTTTGCAGACTTGAAGCAGCATAAAATAATAAAGAAACTTGAAGTATAAAGACAAAGAACTTGCTATTATTACAATGAAATGCTCTTATTTGTATATTATATTGAACTATTTCAATGAAATACATAGCGAACATCGACAGCTCACTCTCGAGGATGCATCGAAATCCTCTCTGTTGGATGAACACAACAGTGAGAAACATTGATTTGGAAGACCTGTATATATATATATACGTAGGTCTTGTATACTAAAGTATAAATTCAAGCGCTGAATAGTTTTTCTATTAACTGAAATAAGTGAGAATTTTCCATTCAAAGCGAAAATTTACTTCAAAATTCAAACAAATAATTTACAGCAATATATATTTTTTTTGCACAAGATGCTAAGTTACGGTTGGGGTTTTGAAGCAGAAAACCATAACATACGGCTGACTGGAAAAAAACGAGCGAAAATAAATTCATGTCGTATTCGTTCGAACCAGTCTATTTTTACAAAAATTAATATATGAATAAAAAGTTCACCTCGTACGTTCAGCAGATGGAGACCTACATATATAGGCACTTTGTTGATGATCATTCCTTGATAAGAATGTTTTACCAGAATAACTCGATTCAACCTTCTCGGTACGGTAAACTTATTTATATCACTGTACAAAACCTTTAATAAGTTCTATGAATGTTTTGCAGTCCCAAACGACCAAAGTGATATATAGTTGTGCTTGCGTAGTTTTTAAAAGTATGTTGGATGGTTAGATTTTTGAGGGCATACAGAACCAATATGTACCTAACACTATAGTTTTCCATGTATTTCACTTGAATATTTGTAGGTAATGAGTAACTTTGCCAATGTAAATTCTTGAAGTGTGGTTAATGTGAAATTTTATCTAGTATTGGAAAAGAAAAAATAATACTTAATAGGATTGAAGCAATAAGCATTACTGATTCACTGGTGAAAATATACCTTTATTGTAAAGGTGCCTTAGATAAAAATCTGACAGAAGCCAATTGTATAAATGAGTTAAACGTACGTGTTCATGGGTAAAGACAAATTTATCCATGGCATATGGGAGGCCATTTCTACTGTGAAAATTAATTAGAAATTAATGTGCCTTCTATCCATGCAGTAATTTGTTAAACCTAACTGTAGCACGATCGAGCGTTGTTCTCTCTTCTTTTTTAGGACAAGACAGAAGATTTCATACTTAGGACTGAAATTTCACGGCTCCAAAGTGATACATCTTTGATAGCTTTGCAATTTGTGGCTAGATTAATTAAGTGTATCCTTTATAGTTAACAGTTAAATGCGGGAAAATTCATCAAGCCATGAAACCAAGAGGCTCTAAAAACGGCTGGAATGTGCGCCTTTTACGCGGGTCTATAAGTAGACATAAAAAGATCATCTTAACAAGTAAAGATGACCAATGGTCTCAACAACTAAGATTGTTGTTGACGTCACAACATATGGATGATTGCGTGAGTAATTAAGAATAGCTGCTGCGTGGCGTCACAATAAAATGTAGGCATGACATGTACATCAGTGATACTTAAATAGAAGCAATTAAACATATGATGTTTTCCTCAAATCAGCATGCTTTGCAACGAAAAATATTATCAGAAGAAGTTCGATGGCATTAAAAATCAAAATATTTTTTAAAATGTCCCTGGCGTTCCTGATAATAACAACAAAACTTTCAGGAATTAAAGCAGTGCATGGTACTATATACGTTCGGAAAGTGAAAAATTGTACGGATTTATCTCGTGTTCATCGCTAGCGTCATAATTAATATAAGTTAACACAGAAAAGAAGAATGCTGGCACCTCTGTGAAGTTTTGCAATAACGTACCCAATCAATGGCTGTAATTTAAGTAATCGTTAATGTAAAGTCCTCAATCAAGAGACGTTACTTCTCGCAGACATGAACATAAGCTGCAAAAGGAAAAATTCAGAACAACCAGATACATATGTAACCAAATTGAAAAAAAAAATCGCAACACGTTCGGGGTTAGTTTGGTAATTATTCACATTAGCGTGTAGAACGCGTTCCGATGCCGATATATAGCAAGCCATCAACTATACCTGGACGAGTCAATAAGAAAATGAGCTTCTGGTAGGAACTGTAAACCTTACAATAGTAAGGTAAACTCTGTAAACACCGTAAACTCTGTACTACATGTACAGAGTTTACGGTGTGAATGGACGTTACTAGTCTCTGATGCGTATTGAAAACAATGCAGATACTCCTCATCCAAGCTCGATAAAATACTGCTATAGAGCGGATGCGGATCAAATTTTGCATTAGAAAGCAATCGAAGTGTCAAATAGAAATTCGAATTCTAGATAGTATAATAAAGAGGGATAATAGAGAGTTCTCTGAATAGTATAATAGTTAATTGAGCTTATACATGCATTCATATAAAAATAGGTAAACAATCTGATATGGACCATTCTAACAAGTCAGGTTAAGTCAGGGCAAACATTTCTGCGTCTATATATATAGATAAAATAAACACAAATTTTAGATTCTTATTGAACGTAGGTGAGACTATTTATAATTTTGGTTCTATAAGGTTTAAACTAAACCATAAGAAGTAATCGAAGATAATCAAATTTCGAGTATATGTTGCGAAGAAGTACCGTAATTGTATTATCAGCCGTCGAAATCGTGTTCCATGCAAGTACAGATTGATCAATCCAGCTAAAATTTTAACATAAATTATTGAACCAAGTGAAGTCGCGTTATAGTATACGCGGAGATCAATATATGATATGAATTCTTCGAACACATAGAATATAAATGCAACATTGCATGGCCAATACCAGCTCGACATCTGAAGAGCAAAGTTAAAATGAATGACCCCAAGAATATTTCGAAGTATTATTAAGGCTTGTCGTCTGGACAAAATGTTGGCGACGTCGCAGCTGTAGTAATTATGTAGCACCAAGTTCCACACTCATTACTTAAAACGACCAGATCTTATTTTTCACGGATAATTTAAAAACCAGCAGCTAATATAAGACTAACTCTGAACGCACTGATTGTTCTGACTATTATAGCGGGCAGAATTAGTGGCATTAAAAGTAAAATGATATTTAATTACGAATTATACCACGGGATAGCCTCGGGAATGTTATGACCTGGAATGCACCAACAAACGCACTGATTTGAGTGCATTCCAGCGGAGAGATTATCGATCGTTGGTGCTGAATGAATCGTGTGCGTATATATAGGCGAGGGATTTGGCGGGAACTGTAACGCAGCCCGCGTGTAGCAACCACGCTTGTTCCATAATAGACGTTTTACATGAATTCAAGACGAAGTACAACTTATTCCCAAAATATTATAAGCAGAATTCAACGGAAGAATTCACAGTAATGAAATGAGTTTACAGCTACAGCATACATGATAAAATAGGCAGTTGGTCATAGTTGTCAAATAAAATTTCCAACACCGATCGCTCAAGAGTAACACTTGATAACATATACTCAATCTTGCAGTGATGAAAAGTAAGCAAGATGCTAATAAGGATCGGACGAACTGAGCTCCACAAACGGTTGATTTAGCCCTACGTTTTTATTGCTGCGCGCCATGCATGTCACCGCACGATTGACGTACCCGAGAACATAGACGTTATAAGGTCTGCGAGTAGCACAATTAATTGCTATAGCCTATAGGTGAGTACCCGTACAAGAACCATACCATTAATAAATGAAAAGAACTTTACCTGTTGTTCTTCAGGATACTGCAGATGAGAAGTCATGCTGCTGTAAATGCTTTCCTCTTCCCTCTTGCATGCAGAGTTTGCAGCACTATGAAGCTCCGTGTACTGAGTGTGAGAACTCATGTTGGTACTCAGTTCCTTGTTGAGGACGCGAGCAACCATGCTAAACTCGGCATATCCAACACGTACACAAGGAATATCCTCACTGTTTTTTTTCCAAAACCTGTACAATATTTATTTAACCAGGACGAAGTTCTAGAGCATTAATTTCTAATTAACAGAAACACAGTATAAAACAAATCTGTCACACCGATCACTTGTTGATAACGCAATTTAGAATGGAATGCAATAATGTATTTACGAGGGAATGTGGAGCCAAGTAAGAGTCAGGAACGAGCGGTGCAATGCTAGAGTTTTAGACAGGCACACGTCACACGCGAGGTTCCCATGGACTGAATTAGGGTTCTCTACTAGAAGTAGGTGCCAAGTCTTATCACAGCCTCCGCTGCACAGGCAATCGTCTTAGCGCCGCCTTCGTCGGTGCTGCGCCTGCGCATTGGTTGCCGGGCTCGGCGCGTGACGGTTTCATTGCCAGCGCGGCGCTCCTCCTCCCAGCCACGCGCGCGGTTCTCCACTTCCAAGCCACTATCCTATCCAGGGTCGATCACGCGCATCTTAAGTACTCCTACAAGCTTCGACAGCATCTACGAGCCAGCTAAACTCATATCAAATACATCAGATATTACAGTGAGAAAATGGGCTTTAAAACCGGCTGATGGCAAAGCCATCAACAAATTTCACCAGATTTATTTCAGTAAAAAGACATTAAATCGCTAACACTAGTAACCAGCAACATAGGATCATAATACTCGTGAAACTGACAATACTAGAGCGTTTGTTTTACTTAATGATTTCCGATGTAAATTGGCTAGCTAACAGAATGCGTCCTATACATCTGATTAAGAATTAAAAGGTCCGGGTATAGTCTAACTTAACTGCACGTGTCAGAGAGTTTTACAATATATGATCGGATACTCACAGCTATTCCTGTAAGTGGCATGTATATACAGACGAAAAACTGACGTGTTGCAAGCACCTCAAGCGTCGCTATCACGTTCCTCAACTTAAAGCCGGGCAATTTCCTTCCGGACTTTCCGCACAAATTTTGCATTTACAAGCAGCATATGTATATAGGTTTGAACAACTGCTCACCTGATAACTGATGCGAACGCCGTTCAAGTCTCCGACATACAAGATTTATGATTCGTGAACATTGATTCGTGACAGCATTCAGCGAAATGCTGAACAATAAATCAACATCAGAGGTTTACCTACGAATCAGTATATTTAATAGAGCAAAATTCATCAATCGAATTTAAAAACAGCACTGAAAATTAAAACGTTTTCTGAAATTGCACCTGCGTGAAAATAGTAATAAAACTTATAGCAGTGCCATGCACGTCGTTGGCACAGAGGAAACTACACATCTTTTCACGTTTCATCGCGATATACAACGTCAAAATGAGTAAAACATTTACACGGATAAAAAGTTCCACTCTCTCGGCAAGCATTCAGCGACAACTCAAGTCTTCATTCTCCCACGACACATGTAAGTAACCACGGGTCTCTGTACACAGTGATTTCTAAACCATCCGCGGCGATTGACCGTATAGCAAAAACTAAACGCCACGATTGATCAATCTACGTACGCACGGACAAGACTTAATTGGCAGCGTTCGGTCGCTGTCGGCCTTAAATTCTCAACACTATATGCAGTACTTGAAGTTTTTCGCGACTTCAAGAAAACACTTGCTCACGCGTATATGTATAGTGACCATGCAGTTTGGTTAGAAAACTTGTACCAAGTCAATATAAGCGGTGTTGATGGCCGGAAACCAGTACTAGATGTCATTAATTGAATCCTACGGGAAATACGGTTCAAGGATTCGCAGTCGTTTTCTGTACAGCCTGTATAGTCGATCAAATTTTTTCAGTATGAGCCTTTATTTCAGTATCTAAGTGCCTATTCTTCAAAGTTAAAGTTTAATGCCTTATTAATACGTACACCAACATCATAAGTGAATAAAATATCATGATGAGCAGAGGAGCATAGACGCTTAGAGAAGGCACCCAAGATAAGCTATCGTCAAACAGCTGTTCAGGACAGAAGGAGATAGGAGCGATAGTGTGCATTGAATGTGCCGACTAACTCTATCAAACTTACGAGGTTAGAAATGTTTTCTTCCACATTCTGAGAATTATGAAACCTTGAAAGAAAAGTTTCAGTATAACAATCAATAATATGAAATGAGCACATATATTAACGTTTTTATCACTTGAAAACATTAATTTCAGGATCCGTCTAAAATTATAGGAATATGGTCAATCTAAAAAGCGCCATGTAGAAGTGTTCAATGAAAATGTTGGCATTGCTTCTCTAGTTTTAGGAAGTCTGTACGCAGCATGAACGCTGCAATCTGCTCATATACTGGACACAGTCTCTTCTGAGTGAAATTCATCCAATTAATTCGACTGTCTAGTAAATATTTCAAATTATATAATTCAAGTTTGATACACGGAAAATGTCTCTTTCATGAAACTCATTATTCATACTTCCATTCGGCCAATATAAGCGACGCGATGAAACTGTTTCTAAGTCGGAGTTGAAATTCGGAAAAATAGTTGAAGGTCAATATCCACCTAAACAGCTATTTTATAAGTTGTAATAGCATATGCTTAATTGCTTAACGAAAAATCAACGCCATGTTAGATGAAAGAAACTTATTAAGACACCATTGGCATGTATATACGCACAAACTCTGGCGCAAGGCAGAGTTCGCTCACTCGCATTTCGCCTGAGGCGTCGGATGCGATCGAAAGGAAGCACACGATTGGCTAGGAAATCTTCCCGACCTCAATCAAATGGACAACTTCCGCAACCTGTACGAAAAAAAACGCAGAAGGAACTGTGCAGTGCAAATGCTATTTCCTGCAACAACATGTCATGTCCAGGTATGAAATCTTCATCGGTGAAAAATATCAAGATAAGTGAAACGTCGCAATGGGCAAAATAGCGTTTATAAAAAGCCAAGTTAAAACGCTTGAAGGTACTGATCGACACATGACAGAAGTCGATTCATTGTGTACTGGCGACATGAATGAGATAGAACTCCAGAACGAATGATACGCTAACGGAATTAGAATTTGAGCTCAATTTAATTGTTCAAATTGTTTGAACTCAATTTAATTGTTTATTTAATCAATAACAACGATCTGCTGTTATTTTTTAACGGTTTGGCGTATTGACAGCGAAATTTTATCACGCGAACGGGTTCATTCTCATAAGAACTCTTAAGACATTTTTGGGCATGACTAGTAGGTTATTAATTGTTTTATGTTTTATATCTGGATGAATATTATGCGTTTTTCATACAAGTAGAAACGGCCATAAACATTTGCTATGAAGAATGCGTGCATTTATTTACTTTCCGATTATTTATTTATATTATTTATTTTCCGATAATGAAATGAAATATTCGCTCAAAAGGAAGATGTTCACAAATGTTTAATCATGAACGAATGCATACGCTGCGTGTGTGAAGAAAATTATTTCAAATTGAAAACTAGGCTCATTCATTAGCGATGATTATTCCTAAATTTTGAAATACATGCATGGAGTATGAAAGTCTGCGAACACCAATAAATATGGTTCAAGAAGATATTCGCCTTTCGTAACCTTTAGAAAACATTTTGTTCAAAATATTTTCATGAGCATAAAGAAAACGGATTTGCTGCACATCTGAGCGAGTAATATGAAATGCCACGCTAAAGTTATTATCTAAAACCTAAATTATTCAAAATAGTGTGGGCGATTTGAAAAACATTCACTAATCTGTTAAGATTATAAAATAAATTCTAGAACATGTAGATTCAGGTAAATTACGGTACATAATTGGTGCGAGCATAAAAAACTCGGAGCGGAATATATATACAATTTCAGGACGAATCTTAATTTCAGAACATGATTGGGAATGCACTATGTTGGTAAAAGCTATTGTAGAAATAAGGCAAAGCTGTATAGGTATTGCATGTATAGTGGGTTACGTGCAAGAATTACATCTGGAAAGTGCCGTTGTTGAAGATGGCAACGTTAACGATGCGTAAAAGCGACGGAGAGAGCAGCGTCGCTTCCATGCATGGGAGATTTTTTCGCACGTCTTCGAACGGACAATGACCGCTGACACGCAAATGCAGCCCGTATCATGCGTGGCACGCAACGCTCGCGTCCTCAGGCTTAACGACCAGGTACAATGACCAGCCAGAAATACAACTGTACAATGCATAAATGACATGAATCAAACATTGGGGACAATACAACTGCGCATAAATGACATGAATCAAACATTGGGGACACAACCAAAGACCATCAACAGCCATTATTGCAACACTCTAAAGCAAGTGTATTCGTGCCAGGCAGAAAAGCTTCTCTGAGCCACCACTGCCAGGTACACAAAAGAGAAGTATAACGCGTCTCGTGCCTACAACAGCCGATGTTCGCGGTGCCTTGAAACGCACAAAAATTATTCACGGTGCAATAAAGCTAACAAAAAACACAGGATTATTCTAGTAAATGAAGATGCTACGAATTAATGAATTTAAAGCGTCAGTCATACTTTTGGATTGAGTGCGTACTGAAGCCCTAAATTTGGCTTAAAATTTACTGCACGGCGACTATTTTGTAATGCTAGAAAGAACTATGTGAATCTAAGTGCGACATTATGACGATCCTTTCAGACACAGACAGCGTCGATCATAGAAGTTCTGAGCAAGAAGTAGAAAGGCCAAGGCGCACGACACTTTCACCACAGTTCCTATAAGCCGTAATGTTTCGGGGATTGATCAATTGCCGCGGCCAACAGGACGCGCGACTCGACCCGTTCGCTGGTCGCTTGTGGCCACACAAAAACAAAACGTACGGACGATGCTTAGCGAAGCCAATTAAATTTACCGATGCAAGTGAAATAGACTAAACAGCTGAAAAATTAAAAAACTTATTCTTTTAGCACATATACATGTGCTTTTTAACAGTTTTCCTTGAAATGGATAGTTCAAATATACGAGGAAAAAAATTCTAGAAGACTCGACCAGTCGACGTCGTCCGGTGCGTATTTTATATTAACAAGTGTAGTTGGCAATCTACTCCATCTGAATGCAAAGTAAATAGTTGCAAAAGAAATGCTTGTCAGGGCATACAAAAAGTAACTTTTTACAATAATTACTAACTCAAATTACAGAGCTTAAAAAAATTGTCATGAGAGTTTGTAGGTAAGTTTTTACATTTTTATTCCCCCTCTGAATATCAATGCTAAAGTAAACACTATACGGTTTAATTGAAAAAATTGGATCTCATGTGCTCACATCTGCCGACTTCGCTTTGCCGCCACGTAAGTCATAATGCACGACCTTGCGACACGCTTATTGCAATGCTTGGAATCGTTCACTAAATCGTCTGCGTGTAAGTTTCATAGTGTTGATTAGGTTGATCTGGCCTGATCCAATTGTCTGCACTGCTTTAATGGCTGCATAACCTCTGCATAAGTAGTTCAAATATATAGCTAGGGCCACTGAAAATGTCCGCTCAAAAAAGCCCACCCACCATGTCCCTTGCTATGCGTTAATTGAGATTACGTTATCATTCATATACGTAGATCTACAATTTCTATTACCTATCGGTTCGTACATCACCCTAGCTACCATGCCTAATACACCCCTAACATGTCTAAGAAATAAAAAAATGTTTATGCAAATTAAAGTTGTGTCTTAGGCAACTTAATTCAAGTTTTTTTTCGCAATTTTTTAGTTAATTTATCTCATAATTTTAAATACTTCAAAATTCGAAGATGTTTGAATTGATGCTTATTTCTATGCTTGCCACAAAAGAGTTAAAGAGACGGTCGCAACTAGCACGGATAAAAATTAATCTATTCGAAATGTTCAGAACCATTTAAGAATGATTAACCATAAAGATCAAGTCTATTTTAAGTTTGATGAAAATATAGTTGTGTTGCCTTTACGGGAAGTCTTATACAAGACGAACAGTTCACCAAGAAATATAGGCTTTAATTTATATTCTAAAATAATATTTTTATGACTTCATTTTCTATCAAATAATTAGATCATCGGAGTGGTTCCTTTTCGTGGCAGTAACACAAAATACCTAAACAAATACATGCATTGTAATGAATCACGAATTAGGTTTTATAACTGATTGAAAATATTCCATTCATGGTTGCTCTCAGCCTAATCATTTCTGTATCTCAAGATCCATGAATTTCTGGCATAGGTTGTCAGGCCCCCACCTGCCGCAGCGGAAGGCAGATTCCCAAGACAGAGTCTCCCCTCGCATGCCTGAGCTGGGAACCGAGGGGCGAGCAGGCCGAGTGCCGAGGGCAGGTGAGATAACAAGGCCAATAGTATTGCTCTCTCTGCGGCGCAGCTCTCCCCTCAACAGTGATGCACAGCGTCTCGCTATTGCTGCCACTGTTTCTTGGGAACTCAGGGAAGAAAGCATTCCCATGCACATGCTGGCTCATTCCCTCAACTTGTGGTGCAGGAATGCCAAGTCGGAGACCAAGCTATCTTAAGAGACCAACAACAGGAAGCCAGAACTAAACTTGGAAGCGCGCACTAACCCAATATTCGTGATGGCCTTAACGATTGTAAATTAAGAGGATAGCTGATGCAAAGAATCGGATCAAGAAAAGGCCTCGCAGGTGTCCAGATCGGAAAAGAAGCTTGCTGGCACATAAAGTTGCAGCGACAAATTACTTGATCAGAAGCGTGAAAAATTCAGATTGAGATTTTCACGAATTCAGATTAACATAAAATAATGTTACGAAAGCCAATACACCATTGGACATTCATCCACGTGATGAACTTAATAAATAAAAATAACGACATCATTGTTACTCTACATGCTACAATGTATAACATGCTACAATGCAATTTTCAACGTCAAACCCTGCGAATAAAATTTGGCGCATACACTATCAAACTTCGAGCAAAATAAAAGAATGGGACGCGGCAACTCGATTTCTTCAGTAAACTGCTCATAAAATCTTCCTTTCTTTCGCTAGGCAATAGTTTGGCCACGCGTAAAAAGACGAAGCTCAACTCGCACTATAATGTTTCATCCCAAACTATAATACCTACCTCTTCCTAAGCTCATTTCTTAGAATAATATACTTGCTATTGACAGCATAAATCTTACTAAAAACCTTTCTACCAAAGTAGGAGAGTGGAGCAAAACTAAAAAAATAGATTAAGGACAAAAGTTGTTACTGGTTATGGATTCCTTCTGACAAATGCAGTAAAATCGAACAGTTGAGTGTATGAATATAAACGACGAAAACAGCTCAACCGACAATGGGATTACAACGCAACGAAGGACTAGCAAACTTAAAAATCAATGCATACCAAGAAGTCGTCAAAACGAATTACCAGTAAAGCTGTGAATGGGATAGGTGATTGAATTTCGCAATCCGTTTAAAAAGCAGAAAGACGAAGAAAGGCATTCGGAATAGAATAAAAAGCTATCAAACAATGAGAAAGGTAAGGAAAGCAGAAGAAGCAAAGGAGACAGAGCAATAAGCATATGGCAACGCAATGCGCAAGATGCATTGCTGGGGTCAGGGCAAACTAAACAAAGCAGCGCCTTCCCACGGTTATATATAGGAAGCGCACATACGCCCAGACGGAGCCCATACCTGCTCCAAGAAGAAGAGTTCTGCGCCGCATACCACAGCAGCGAATATGGCAGGCAAATGTCCCCTCACCTGCTGCAGCAGCCAAGTAGCCCTTCGTCAGTCAGAGGTATAAGTTATGAGGGGCGGCGTACAGCGTGAGAAAAAGGGGGACCGAGCACTTCACTTCTATTGAAAACCATCAAGATTTTTTTCCTGTGACGGAGAAAGTAGTATAAGACGCCAACAAAACGGTCTGGCAATCTATTGTACCTGATGACCATACACCGATCACTGACATCGAGGGTGAAATGCGATAATAGGATATGCATTAACCAACACAGCGCTTCTACAAAGCGTTCATCAATGTAACACTCGTAAGCTATACTCAAGGGATCAAGGAAAAATGCATGCAATGCAATAATAGCTTGATAATCCATAATCGATTTGATCGAAATTTTGATCAAAAGAAGCATAACTTTCCTAGTTTGATATAATAATGCAATTTTTAAGAACATTTGGAAACTGCGCTGCCTCAAATTCAATGCATCGAATTGTCATGCCTGACTGATTATAATTATTCAAGTTAGTTCGCGGGTATAGCAAGCAGACGAAAATCTGTATTTTGGAGCTATCAAGGCATTTATAAAAAAACGTATAAATAACATTAAGTTAAATAAAAACTTATTCAATTTCAGTGACAGTGCATAAAATTTCAATTACAGCTCCTTTTTAAGAATTTACGTTTCCATAAAAGGCCTGAGAAAAATGGCAATAAATCTATACATACATAAACAAAAATAAACAAAATATTGCGGGGAGTTCTTTCTGCTGTTCTAATAATTTATCGCATTATAAATACGATATTACGAATTAAAGGCAGAATATCAAGAAATTTTCGTCCCGATTTTAGAAAGGGGCGAGGCCAAATAGGCCAATGGCAAAATCCAGTGAATTTCTTTGCTTCGCATGATGACTCACACATGGACAATCGGCATTCCTATGGTCACATTAGTAAGAGGCGCATCGTAATTGTGTGTTCTTATCCCATGCATCATCAAATAATGATGAGCAATGAGGAGGCATAAAAAGTCGTAATTTAAGCCGGCAGCAGCTGCGCATATACCGAACATATCGCTACGGTAGAGGCCAGAGAACGCTCAGTATGTACTCCGTTCGTCATGCAGGCATCTGCCTGTTCCTGTACAGCCCAGTCACTTGGGCAGTTTATTGTGACCAAAACACCGGTCTACGAAAACCGTGAAATAGTCACGGCTGAAGAGATTAATAAGATTGTTCAGCGATATACTAACTTGCCTTACGCCTACTTTATCTACCAGCTATAAATATAGGTACATTTTTCAAAAGCAATCTTAGTGTTCACCAGAGGATTTGACGATAGCCTCTACTGGAGCAATCAAAAAGAGCCGCTCGCCATATATAGCTCACAAGTCTTCTTCAAGAATGCTAGTCAAGTGCTATAGGTATACAAATACATTTCCTCATTTTAAAACTCTTTTTAAATGCAGCGCGAAGTTCAGAAACTGGATCGCTTGCTGTACACATCATCAAATGACGTCATGCCACAGAAGGCCAACAAATAAAATGCTCGTCTTGCATGTAATGTATAACCATATAAAAAACGCTGTAAAATGAAAAGCTGACACGCCAAATTTACTTTAGTCTATCAGGCACTATGATCTTTGAAAGAATCAATAAATATTTTGTCGGCACGATGCCGCTGGTCAATATAAGCTCATACAACCGATGCATAGATGGTCCGGTGATCAGGAACTTTACGAACTCCACTATCAAAAATAGAATTCTTTCAAAGGCACGTACACTCGCTAACAAAAAAGAAATAGCTTATGAATGCATATTTTTGAAATTAATTAAAGTTGCAGCGTTTACACTAGTTCAACTTTATTGTACAGAGACAACGCGATCATGCGATGCGTTGTTCCAAATTCACAGTATACCAAACATTTTTATTCTAATCTGTCGCCGATAATCTCGAATTCCAGCTTTCTTAGGTTCTCTCAATAGAACCCCAAACACTCGGTTTTTCTACGCGCATCGTTTTACTGTAGCTTTGAGGTTGCGAGTCTCATTAAATCCTAAGTTCCTAAAATTATTTGATTATTAGTCTTCACTCTTCAATAAGCTATAATTGATGATTAATGAACTGAGTTATGAATAAGTGCATATCTTAATATATTTGCCCAAGTTAGAAGACTGACACCGCAAATATATAGGGATTGCTGAAGCGGATAAAATTATTTGGACCTGACAATTTAGTAAGACATTGCGAAAATGGAAGGGATGGATTGCACTAGAAATTTATATTTGATTTTAAACTGATATTTATACATTTATTCTAGAAGGCTAGACATAATTTTTATATCATTTGAGACGAGGGTTAAATGGGAATTCTACGATCATGTAAGATGAGGTTTTGAAGAGGTCTTCCTTTTATTAACAATACACTTGCTTTATTATTATAAATGGGATTAGGAACAACAAGGATGCCGGGATTCTGGATAGCATCATAAAAAAAATTGCACGGAACCTGAGCAACGTCGGGCTAACCAAATAAGTTAGAAATAAGTGCCGTGAGTAATTAATTAAGGTTTTAATGTCAGCATAGGTGTATCGTTTTATATTATGGTGGATCAAGGTAAAGCCAATGGTAGAATCAAGTAAAGAGTAGTTAAGAAATTAAGTAATTATAAATTCATTATTGAATAAAAAGTATAATACAAATTGTTACGCGATACATATGCTTGTAATAACAAAAATGTTTTAAAAATAGAGCCAGTGACTAAAGTAAGTTGCAAGATAAAAAATTCCTGGAAAGGTTATTGCGATGATAAGAATATAAAATGAGCATATTTGATAAATACATTTGCGTGACTTATTGTTTGGATTGTACGAACAAACTTACAAGTTCAACAGTGGTAACATGGTGATTTTGAAAAAAAATCAAAGAACTAGACCAGTTGTATACATGCATACCCAGTGATAGAGTGCGTATACCAATAACCAAATATGAACTTTATCAGCTCTACGCTCTACTTTATAAGCTCTATTGGTCGGCGCCGTAAGCTTTCCCACGTCGGCTACTTATATACACGTGGCTATATGCCGTATACCTAGCCATGAGGTTACACGAAGAACCTATATTATCGCATGCAATTGCATTTCTATTTAGTTCAGAAATGCACGGAGCTCATGCATTCGATTCACGACGCAGGTGGAATACAATAAAAAAAATTTCAAAGTTTAACACAAATATACAGCAATCTCGTATAATTTCACGGTATCCGGCCGGTAACCGTATTAACGGTAAAGCCGGTAAAACCACATTCATGCGACGAGTTTTGAACACCGCGCCAAGCTACTACAGTAAAATAAAGATACAAGTGAATTCTTACAATAAGATAATAACTTATAAAATACTCTCTAGGTGGGCAAATTCTGACATTACCCATTAAATGTACCTCCAGCCGAAAGTTCTGTAGGACCGGTAGCCCGGATGCATGTCCGCATCGTACTATTTTTCACCTAGTTTGATGTTATGAGTACGAATGAACTGCCCAGGAATACCCAAATAAAAAGACAATAATCTTCTGTCGTTGCGATGCATATATATTCCAGGATAATTATTTCATGGCTCGGTATTCTAAATGGTCTGTATAAATAAGAGCCTTAAAATCTTTCATTAAATGATGAAAGCTGATCCAGCTTCAATAACAATGTTGGACAAGCCCTCCTTATTTGCGATGTAAATTACATATTCAATTTTGCACCGCAATCAATGGTCAGCATTACAGTACCTAAAAATTAAGAATGTTTTTTTTTAATAAAATGTTTATGATAGTTTACACGTTCCCGGTAAGCGATAAGGATTTAAAAGTTAAGGCCTCAAATTCCTGTAAAAGCCAGCTGAGAACTTTAGAATTAGGGCGTAATTAGAAACAAATCATCATCTTAAATAACGCCCTTAGCGCGGATCCACTACCAATCGTTACTCGGTAAGTCCAATCAGACGTTATTTCTTATTTTCAGCTCATATGTCCTCGGTTTCTGTCAGTTAAGGTTCGAATATTATTTAAACTTTTCCGGTGCGGATTGTTTAGTATTTGAACTGATGATCGCGCAATCGAAATCTGTCAGTTGCGCTTCTCATATGAAGCAAGCGGTGCACGAATCAGCAGGTCATATGCCGCGAAGTTGGACAAAATGATTATATCGAACTGATACCTACATCAATGGCTGAAACGATAAAAAATGTCCTATGCTTGGAATTCAATACTCTTATAAATCTCCAACCAGGGAAAGGATGCAGGCATCTGCCCAGGATCACCCACGCCGCAGCGGATGTGGATTTCGATCACTCAAGGGCCTCTTAATTTATCCTATCCACACCGGCAGGCAAAGCCGCGACAGCCGGCGTATCACGGGTACAACCTCGACCCTCGGAGGCCTGCATGAGCAGCGGCAGTCTCCTCAGGACCTCTCTGTGCTTGAGTCCTCGACACAACCTCAACTGCGATGCTTCTTCTATGCGCTTGTAGTAAATGCATGAGATACTTACAATAAGTAAATGCATGAGATACTTACAATAAGTAAATGCATGAGATATTTGCAATAAGTAAATGCATGAGATATTTAAAATAGACCTTCTTTTAAATTCTAAGTAGCAGGATACCAGCAATTATCACATTTTCTAGTAGCCAATATAAACAGTGAATGAAGTTAACTATTTCCCACCCGCCAGCGATAATTGACATATTTTGAAGTAGCTGGGTATCTACTGCATGATGGCTTGCGTACAGAACCGGTACGCGTACCGCTGTTATCTCTGGAGAGCTCAACACGTTACCACAAACTTGTTTTCCTATACAAACCTGTATGGGAAACCAAGATGATTTTCCTATTATACTGAAAAAGAGTTAAACATCATATTGAGCGCGGATAGTTTCCATAACCCTTGAACATCAACGGCATTTTAATATCTTAATATCTACTCTATGGGCCACAACCACACCGCAAACTAACTGATGATATAGAAACAATAATAGCGCCTGAAGTCATATATTACCTGATCCCTTCCTCCTTTACCGCATCTTAACATTTGGCGACTGTAAAGTTCGTTGCTCGTAGTGCGGCATCTTACGATCGACGGGACCTCGAACATGAGCAGCAAACGGCAGCAGCATTATAGTCTCAGCGAGCGCGGGGTAATAAAGAGTGCCTCCTCTTCCTGTGAGGCAGCTCCTGAGCAACATCCGCACCCTGCAGCAATAACCGCAGCAGTCGCGCTACTGGCAATCACGGCCACTGTAAGTGCAGCTCTCAGCAACGGTGAGGCAACGCAAACAGCAGCACTGCGGTCCACGCACCAAAATCAGCTCTAAATATGTACTAAGATGTGGTAACGCTTTTAATACTGGAAAATGAAACAACAAAACTAAACGATAGTAAACCAGCAGTAATGTGTAAAACAGCCAGGATAAGCATTAAAAACAGCAGTAATGAATGAATGATAAGAAAAAGCAGCTTTGATCAAATAAACGAGAAATTCCCACGAAAAACGTGAGATTAACTCACAACGGAAATAAGAGCAGCAGCACACGAAAAGACAAGAACACTAATAAAATAAATAGACAAAAAAATCACACAACATATTAGGAGCAGAATCAACACCAACACATAAAATTCATATTGGCGAGTTCAGCTACGATAGATATCAGCTCATCAGTAAGACGAAGCATCAGCAGCAGCGCCACGCGTCGCGGTGCGGCGTGAGTGCGTCAGCAGCGCCACGCGTCGCGGTGCTAGAGATCCTGCTGGCGGGCTCTCAAGTCAGGCACGATCAGACACAGCGAGTTTTCAATAAACTCAGGGTTCATCGCTGGCCTAAAGGTCGCCACGAACTTCAAGTGTGTGGGAGTTGAAAGAATTTGACTCGTGCGCTGAACTTCCGTGAGAACATCTCAGAGGTCTTTTAGATTGTGACGAGATCATAAGCAATTTGATCACTTCCTACCGCTATTTCGTAAATCCATGCAAGGTTATTACTCGAAAACATGAGCAGAGAATTTAATAAAAAGACGTGAGCTTACTTGGCATTTCCCTAATTGGTTGACACTTCGAACTCGCTTCAAAACACGTTATCTCAGACATGCGAACCTCAGGTAACCCGTTTCCTGAATACCTTTAGGCTAAATTGTAAATAAATTCTAACCAAGAACATTATTCTTCGAATAAGGAAAAACTAATTTCCATAGAACACTAGGCCTGTCAAACGTACATCTCGATTGACATCAAGCTAATAGTTCACGTTCATGTGGAGACGAAAATAATAGAACAAAAATATGCAGAATATTGTACTGCATCCTCAGGACATGGTATGAACATCTTATTGAGTGAATTTTATAAACAAACTCTACATGAACTTGTATGGGGGTATAAACAAGCTCAGAAAAAAATGCAAATGCTGTACCCTTCTATAGCATCTGACACACATGCGTTGATTCATCCAGAATAAAATTCAACTAAACTAAAAAACTCGCAACTTGCTGGTATAGTTCAAAGAAAGAACAAAATGCATTGTGTACCTATGTTAATCTTTGAATGATACAAGGAGCATCTCCAGGACCAACCGAGAGGCGAGAAATGCACTCGAGCATAAAATAGTTTCAAGCATATAATCATGCTTCACATTTTATATTGCATGGCGAATGTAAGGGATAGAAAATAATAATGATCACTCCTGAGGCGTCGCAGCGGCTGCAGGAGGCGGGGGAGGAACCGAGGTGTCCAGGAGAGCAATTGGCGCCAGCGCGGCTAGCGGCGCATGAGCGAGCCAACCGTGCGTGGCGTGACTACTGCGCCGCGCGTGGCGTGACTACTGCGCCGTGCGTGGCGTGACTACTGCGCCGTGCGTGGCGTGACTACTGCGCCGTGCGTGGCGTGACTACTGCGCCGTGCGTGGCGCGACTACTGCGCCGTGCGTGGCGTGACTACTGCGCCGTGCGTGGCGTGACTACTGCGCCGTGCGTGGCGTGACTACTGCGCCGTGCGTGGCGTGACTACTGCGCC